>NC_056745.1:936972247-937104747 GCF_019279795.1 Protopterus annectens
TCACAAGATGAGTTGCCAACTGGCTCACTGACAGAACCCACACTGTAAACGTTGCAGACTCCAAATCTGACTTCAAACCAGTGATAAGTGGAGTACCACAGGGTTCAGTCCTGGGACCACTCCTGTTTGGTATCTACTTCTCTGAAGTACAGGCTAACACAGAAGGCCTCTGGCTAATGAAGTTCGCAGATGGCTGCAAACTAGGAGCCATAGTTGAGTCCCCAAATGATGTGGACATCCTACAGAAGGGCCTCACTGAGACAGATGCCTGTTGTCAGAGGCATGGCCTCAAGCTCAATGCCAAAAAGTGCATTGTCATCCCCTTTAGTAAAAACTCTGTACCCATGAACTACCACATAAACCATAGTCTACTTAACGTTGAATGTGTGATAAGAGGCCTTGAGAACCAGGTGGACAGTAGTCTCTCCTTTGATAATCACATCACCACAGTAGTCAGGAAATCCTTCCATGTGGCACACCTCATCACAAAAGGGTTCGTATCGAGTAAAAAAAAGAGGTCATTGTCCCCCTCTATTCGACACTCATTAGACCCATTATAGAGTACAACGCCCATTTTGGAATGTACCTCAAAAGACATCTGCAGCAGCTGGAAAGGCCACAGAAGTACCTCACAAAGAGGATTACTGGCCTCAAACAGATGCCCTTCACTGACCATTTCAAAAAACTCCAGCGTTACTCTGTAGCATATCACCTACACCGAGGAGATCTCTGCCTAACATATAAAGCTATGTTAAACTCAGAGCTGCTGGACATGAAATCCCAATCCCTCCAAGCTACACACTCTAGGGACCTAAACATTGTCACCACAATAAACAGGACATGCTGAAGGGATAGATTCCTGTACTGGAGACTTCCTATACTCTGGAACAAGCTACCCATCTATGTCAAGCAAAGTTCCTCATTAGCACTCTTCAAGAAAAATCTTGATGAGTGGATGGGAAACAGGAAATACATCCCGGGGATCACTTCTGTGGCTCTGCTCAACAGGGGCTCAGGAAATTACCTTTCTTGGGTGGCATAAGCCAGGGAACCTTGGTGGCTAGGCTTACTTAGGTCCTTGGATCGATAGCCTAGTACCTACCTGTGAACATCCCGCCATTTTCTCTCCTCATAGTGACAACAGGTTTTAATCTAGCATTATGGATGGTCAGTTTCATTCCATTTCTCCTACCAGCCTAATTGACATGGGTATCCCGAGGCAGTGTAGCAACTACCTTATGTACACTAACAACCCTCTACTCCTAAATCACCCAAGTACATTTTGTGAGAGATGCATCTACACTAAGAATTGGGAATCCTTGATCTCTCATTCACAGAACAGTAACACTGAACAGGTTGCCAGCTCACATACTACACCTCCTACACAAACCATGCATTCAACACATAAACAATCATACATGGAGGAACTCACCAGAAACTTACCTAAACACCAGAGACCTTCCAAACACAAACATGCTACACCTAATACAGCACCTACAGCACTCAATACACATAAAAACACAAGCACCAGTATCTCACCAAATGAGCTTCTAAGGCAAAACACATCTAAACCAATTTTTTAGTCATACATGCCTGCATTGTGAGACACACAGATGTCCCACTCACCATGCTGGACAAGGAGATGTTTTATATATATATATATATATATATATATATATATATATATATATATACATACACACATACACACATACACACACACACACACACACACACATATAGACATACACATGCACACATATGCATACATACACATAACATATATATATATATATATATATATATATATATATACACCATGTCTAGTCATACTAAAAATGACTGAAACAGCCAAATATCCACATTGCTAATGTCAACAACAAATGATTATCAAAAAATGATGTCATATCACTATGTGTGTACTGCGAGATAATCTCAGAACAAGGAACTTAAAAACACATTGATTTGTAGGGGAGCAAGTCTCCACTGCATCCACAGCCAGAGCTAATTATATATTCAACACAATACCAGGGGGTGGGCACATTCCTCAACACCAGTAATGTAGCATTCTAGTACACCGGTCAACTGTCTGTTTTCTCAACGAAATGGTGTTGATAAAAAAAAAAAAAAAAAAGATGTCAGCTTTAAAAACATTCAACTTAATTTATGGCAAATATATATATATATATATATATATATATATATATATATATATATATATATATGTAGTTAGTTATATAGCTATAGATACATGTATATAGTTATGGTGTGATTCATTACTGTATCACAAAACAGAACAAAAACATCTGGTGCGATACTGAACCCTCAAAACTTTTAACATAGTAAAGATCGCAAAAAGAAAGCAATTTCCTTTTATGATCTTTATACCAGAAACCCTCCATAACACTAGCCTGATTTTTCCTGACATGCGTTAGGAATACAGAAAAGATTTTTGTTATGGTGAGGTGTACATTTAGGATTAGGGGCAGAGTTAGGGTTACCATGTATTACTAAGGTGTGCAGGGGGACTTCTTTCATACTGCTATATATTATGCATGCACACGCAGAGATTATATTTGAAAAGCAACCTCTTTTTTATTTCCAGTATATAAAATCACATCTCTCAAAAGGTCTACTAATTGTTTTCCAAAATTATGTTTTTTGGCAAGTCTTTGAGCTCATTTGTGTAGTCCAAAATCATTTATATCACTCCTGATTTTGAAAAAAAAATACTAAATGTTCAGCATTATCAGTGGTTTTGGGTTCAAGTGCTACTGTAAAATATGTACAATCTCTGTGAATGATTCTCAGATGTTTTTTTAGGTACAGTCAGGCTGCAAAATGACCTGTAAATTTTCTTGTATTACTTTTAGTAGCAGTAGAACTCATTTGTTATCTGAAATAGCATGTACTATGTAAAAGGCAATTCAGTATAAAATGCCAGTTCCTCACTGTCAGTATCAGATGCCCACTGTCAGTATCAGATGCCTATTCCTCGCTGTCAGTATCAGATGCCTATTCCTCGCTGTCAGTATCAGATGCACTACCGTAACCATCATGTTTAGTCAAATACACCCTTTTACTTATTCAGCTTCTTGCCTTTAAAACATGTATACAAAATCACTTGTTCATGTACCATACAAACATCTATCCTTACAGACTGAATTCTCCTCTCAAAAACACTTATTATTCTCTTATTTGTTCGTGTACTCAGTTACTAGTTATTTTAATACCACTGTTCACATTTATATTTCAAAATAAATGTTTGTTGTGTAGCAACACAGAGTTGCACTGGTTAGGTGTATTTGAAACTTGAAGCATGGATCACTTCTTTGTATCTGATCAAATAGCCTTAAACAATATGAAAAGCTTTTGTACAGTTTTCCATTCAGCAATATACTTTGTTCTAGCTTTAAGAACACAGTAAATCTTATTTCACTTTGAAACACTTTAAAACTTCTTTTTAGTTTAATTTGTAGCTAGAGAGAACAATAAATCCTTCCAGACAAATTCATATTAAGGAATATGTGAAAATTACTTTAGTTCTTTACACAGCTTAAAATATCTAATTTCATTTTGGAATATTGTTTGCCTATTTCCATTTGTTTAAGCAGCCACAAATCACTTAAAAGTACTTCTTGACCATATCTATGGATTAATACATGAGCTTTCTTCCATGTTTCCATATCATTCATTGGTTCACCAGCTTTCACTTGTTTTAACATGTAGATATTGACTTATCCCTTCAAAGTACTAATGTTAATATTATTAACATTACTTTTCTAGCTTGTACTGTTATATTAAACTCATTCACTCCTATTGCAATCTTTCTGTATAGGGTCTATATTATATTCTCGAAAGCCGACAATGTCGAATCTGATATTGTCGACACGAGAATATCGAACGCTCAGAATCTCGAGTGTGTAAACGGAAATCTCTGTAAGGGGAGATTTCTGTTTACTGCAATGTAGTGCTGTCCCGGAGTTGGTATATTTAAGCAGCGGGGGGTGTGAGGGGTGCAGGGGGGCTTGCCCCCCTGCTTAAACCCATCAGGGTACT
This sequence comes from Protopterus annectens, assembly GCF_019279795.1. Taxonomy (NCBI): domain Eukaryota; kingdom Metazoa; phylum Chordata; order Ceratodontiformes; family Protopteridae; genus Protopterus; species Protopterus annectens. The sequence goes on from NC_056745.1 coordinate 936,976,307, forward strand.
TTTTTCTTTTTCTTTTTGTATTTTTATAAGGTCGACATTTGAAGACATTGACCATATGGTGTCGACCATATGTTGTTCAATGTTTTCAGTCATCAATCTTATAATATAGACCCTCTGTATAAAATTATACACAAGTTAATTGTCTACAAAACATTGTCAGCTTTTCCACTAACGAACTCCTTTGTTATACGGATGTAGTGTTTGTAACAAATCATCACTGCATGTTACTAGTTATAAAATTTAACACATACTGCTCCCTGGTGCATATTAACTAACTATATATTAACAGTTGTCATATCTGGCTACATATAAGGTCCTTCAGGACATTTTTCTTATGGATATATAGGCAGACAGACAGGCAGATTCATGCTTTATATGATCACTAATAAATTCCCTTGATGATTTTGTTATGTAAAAAAAAGCTCTGGAAAAGTCTGCATGCACTATCACCAGAACGTGTCTCCTTTCAGTCTTTTATACACCAGAGTAATACTGTCTTAGTTGTTTCATGAAATAAAAAGTTTCAGAAGAATTTTGTTATGCAAAATCACTTTACGTATGTTTTTATTACATATTTTACTGCAGCAGCCCTACTTTTGTCATCTTGGTCAGCATAAAGATTCATTTCACCTTGTGCATCATAATACATTTAAGCTCGTTTGGCTTAATGTTTCAGGTTTCATAAAAAAAAGAGATGAATTTTGCACACATGCGCTGGCTACATCACCATTTGTTGAATATTCACCTTAAGCATGCATAGTTAGATAACATTAATAATAACTTTCAGTTATGCTTTCCCAGGTCTTTACTTTTAACATATTTCTACACAATAGCAAGTAAATATAAAAAGATTATTCAAGCGAAAAAGTGCATATTCAATATTAAACTCCCAGTGTACAAATTTGATTGTTGTTTCTCAGAGGCAGTTATTGTTTACATAGTCCCTTTTCTATCTGCTGAATGAACAATTCAGATGTCATAAGTTCAGTATTATTTGGTTATGAATGACTGTATTTTCTGAATAACTCCACCAAAAATGTTATTTTGTCAGGTGGTCTACCGTTTGCATATGGCCTCATTTTCTTTTCTTAACCGCAGATGTAACTCTCAAACAGCCTAATGTTTGATCTGAGCAGGATACCTCGTTTATAATACAGTATTTCAAAGTATAACATATGTTATATTTAAACTTCAGGAATTCTGTCTCATGCATATTTAGAGATGGTTGTATATCATTCTGTCATATTATTATTAATTAATATTTGACTGTTCTTTTACAATCAATATTACTCAAAAGTACAAAGATTTTCACAAACGTTAAGACACTATCCTTTAATATTCATTTATCTAAAAAGCCTATTGTAAGTAGTTTTGTCGCTTTCAATGTTCATTCAAGTGTAATGCTAAAAAATAATAGCAGAAGTGCTCTTTAGAACTTTTTCAAAATCTTAAAATGACTTGTACTTAGAGGAAGGAGCAGTGCCCTTAGCTGTCCGTGAACAAAATAGGTTTGCACATTATCGATGCACTTTCAAGAACTACTCTGCATCTTCTAATTTCATAGTGCTCTCATCCCAGACTGGACTGTAGTCTTGTTCTCTGTAAGATATGCTTTACTAAAAGAATCATAGCCACATATATTTTGTTCTTTATGTATATACTTTAGCATATCAAAAAAAAAAAAAAAGAAAAACTATTTGCTGGCAGTTCTGCACAGTATTTGGGTAAACTTAATACTATTCAGAAAATTCATACATGTTAAAGCAAATTAAATCAACAAAGATAAAATATCCAACATGTAATGATTTACTCAAATAACTCAGACTTATAGGTTCATGGGTAAGTACTAGGCCTAGCAATCCTTATAGGCCATTTTAAGCCTAGCCATTTTTCATTTTTCTTCTTGAAATAACTTAAAACATTTGGTTATAGATTGGTCTTACCCATCCCATGGTCGATAATTATATACTACCTCTAATAAGAATAACTGCGATCATACTATAGATAATTTCAGGGGATTCAGGCATGGGCTAAAGCATTTAAGAACTGCCTCTGTCCATTAGTAGTACAGAACGTAGTCCTGGAGTGAATTTTCTATTTCTCATCCATAGATCTAAGTTGCACTTGAATATGGGCAAGGATGAACTTTGTTTTATGTGGATGGATAGTCTGTTCCATAGAAGCAGTATCCTCTGCGAGATATACCTGTCCCTCCAATCCATTCTGTTGATGTTGCAAAAGAGTTTTAGATCCCTAGACCAAGTATTTCAGATGCCGTTTCACTTGCTGATGTGCAGTAAATCCATCAGTAATGGGTTGGAGGATGCCTTGTATGCCAGACACAGGTCACCTCTTGGCAGTCTGCATGACACCTAGTATAGTGACAAGGCTTTGAGTCGGTCCATCATGTAGGACATGTTGTTTAGGCCTTGTATCTTTTTAGTAAGGTACCTCTGTGATTGTTCCAGTTGTTCCATGTGTATGCACAGATACATACCAAAGGGGGCATTGTATTCAATGACTGACCTAATGACAGTTGAGAAGGGGGGCAATGACATCTCTAGATGTAGACACAGTACTTTTGTTTACAATTTGTGGAATATAGATGGACTTTCTTACAACAATGGAAACATGTTGGTCAAATGTTGGGTTACTGTCCATATAAGTTTCCAAATCCCAAATAAATGTGTTAGCTCTTAGGGGCATATTGTCAATGTGGTAGCTCTCTAGGGTAGATAACTTCCCAAAAGATTCAATAATGCATTTTTTGGCATTTAGTTTCAGTACTCAATTTTGGCACTAGTAATTTATTCAGGACAAACCTTCCTGCAGGATGCCTAAGAAATTTGGGGATTTGATGACAGTTCCTAGATTGCATTCATTTGCAAACTTAGTCATCCAGAGCCCTTTGGTATTGATTTTTACTTCAGAAAAGTAGATGCAAAATAGGAGAGGTCCCACCACAGAGCCCTGGAGGAATCCACTAGTGACTGGTCTCTTTGTGGAGATAATATCCCCCTATTTTGATTTTCTGCATTCTATCTGTGAGACAGCTGGCAATCAAGCAGGCGACATATGGATTAACTCAGACAACAGAAAAAATGGTATTTTGGAAATATGCCTCTAATATCAGTCAAAATATAATTCTAATTAGCCCTATATAAGCAGTTTCTAATATAGTTCGCAAGTGTTCATGCTCATAGTTAAGTATATTAACTTTTACATTGTTTTGTAATTTAGTTTCTAAATTAAAGTTGTAAATTAATTCCTAAAAGTACCAAATTAAACACCATATATAGATTCTGCTCTATCAAGCCCATATAATGCAAAGTACTAACCTTGGTAAGTAAATTAGAATTGTAACATGAGAGAATGGGTGAATAAACTTATTCTGACAGTACTGTGACAATAACTAATATCCTGCCAACAGTAGTTCCATTTTATACTTCATACAAATCTAGCCAACACTGTTCAATTCTTTCAGATCTATTGAAGTTACCATTGCATTTGGAATGAATCTCCTGAGTCAGGAAACCTAACCTGCTGACAGTATAATAAATGAGTCAAGCTCTTTGAATGACACTCTCGCCAAAACGATGGGTGAAACAATTTAATCATTTTCTTTACAGATGAGTTCATACATATGTAAAATCATTCCAGAAACTGAAGTTTTGACCCAAAATCTTAAAAAACAAAAACATAGTATGTATAAGAAAATGCTGTTCTTGGGGGAGGGGGACAGTGAGGAAGGCAATGTCCAACAGTCTTTTTATTTAAGTAAACTAAGCATGCGTTCTACAACCAAACAGCTACAGGGATAAATCACACACTCCATGACAAAAAATAGGTTCCAGCACCACCTTTGTAACACTTCACTTTCAGGAACAGCTACCTGTACTCTATCTAAAGTTCAAAACACTAAAAGCGTTTGACAACATGAATGGTAAAACTTGGAAATTCACACGTAAAACCTTAACCATTCCCTGCTAATGAATGTTGTTGTTGTTCTTCTTCTTTCGGCTTTTCCCGGTTAGGGGTCGCCACAGCTGAACTCCAGTCCACTAATGATTGGCAGTAGATTTTTAAGGTGCCGAGGTGCCAGCTCGAAGCCCAACCTTCAACGAAAGCACGCCCATTCACGCATGTCTTTCGAATGCCACTCGACCGTGGGGAGGACAAGCAGACTCCACACAGAAGGCGCTCCAGCTGAGAATCGAACAGGAGAACCTCTTGCTGTGAGGCAACAATGCTACTGCTGCACCATCAGACAAAATAATAGCCAGCAGAAATGGCTGATTTCCCAGGGAATGGATCTTGAAATTCTACTTTCACTTAAACTGTTTCAAATGAGACTGGACAGAGATATTGTACTTTTAATTGTCACCACTGTGATCCATGGTGATTAAACATAAAGGGAGAAGATAAGGCACCCAGAACTAATCCTTAATGGATGTCTCTAGGCAAATTTAGGCAAGCAGAATCCATGGACTCACGTTTGTTCTACTGGGCCTAGTAACTAATACAACATCTAAAATAATTCAGTTTTACAATAACAGAAGGTCACGTTCTGCAGTCTTTGGTTTCAAGTCCAATTAATCTCAGGAGTCAATTTTTTTGAACACCCCATCTGTCCAGTTGGTAGGAGCTCATTGCACCAGTGTCTAGACATGAAGCCATGCTAATAACCTATTAGGAGTCACTGGACATACCCAGTGGGCAGTAGGTGGATTTTAGAACCACTTTCTCCAGAATGTTAGCTGATACTGACAGAAGAGAAACTGAGGCACAAATGCCCTTTTTAAGAGTGCTGCCATGATCATGCAGTGGGATTAACACAGTCTCTTTCTTGACTACAGAAAATTTTCTTCCATCACAGAGCAAGTGAATAATCACGTCTTAGGAAATGCCATCCACACAGATTTTGATGAACACTGTAATGTCTAGAAGTATTTTGTGTTACCATATCTAAAGGAAGATTTGCATAAATTCCTTAGCTCCTTGTAGCTCTAAAAGTGAGGTCATTGTTCGATCAGGCATTTGTTTTGCCCAGGCCCTGCCCTGCATCTTTGGCATATAAAAGTTTTTATTACAGATGATAACTACAATAGGCTTTCCGTTTTATCACATCTTTCTTGTAGAAAAGTATATTCATGCATTTAGAAATTAAAAAGGGAATGACTGCCTCCACCATTTGATGAGTCTGAACTGTCCATTGAGATCAGGATATCTACTAGGGCTAAACATACAGGGACATATAGGTTCATAGGTTGGTACTAGGCTATTGGCCCTAGGGCCTATACATGCCTAGCCATAACAATTCCCTGGATATTTCTTCCCACAGTATTTACTTCCCTGGACCCCTGTCTAGCAGGGCGACTGATGCCATATATATATATATATATATATATATATATATATATATATATATATATATATATATATATATATATATATATACCAAGTACAACAGGGCTATACTGCTCTGGTTACAGGTCGCCACAGCGGATCTCCGGTCCGCTCTTGATTGGCAGTGGATTTTTACAGTGTCAAGTTGCCAGCCCAGTGACCAACCTTTCCAGAAGGCACACACACACACTCACGCACCTACCTGCATGTCTTTAAAGTTCACTCGACCAAGGTACTCCAGCCAAGAATCGAACCAGAGAACTTATTGCTGTAAGGCGACAATGCTAACCGCTGCACCACCATGGCCAATACTTAGGTTAGCTAGTGACTGATTATTCTCTTCTGTTGAACTCAAATTTCAGGCTGATTTTCATGCCATTATTCAATGGGTCATTGAAAAACAATTACTACTAAACCCCTCTAAAACAAAACAATGCTTTTTGGCACTACGCAAAAACTCACTTCTATCTCCAGGCCTCTAAAAATCATTGATGGTCTTAATAACACTACTGAAAATGTCACCTCATTCAAATACCTGGGTGCTAGATTGGACTACACTTACAAAAAATCATCTCTCTCCTATTCTGGGCTAATACGATTTCCCCTTTTCTATCAAGACCCTATGAAATGTCATAGGTAAAGGTATCTTACTGGCTCAGTTACAATATTTTCTCCCTCTAATTGCTGCATCTTCTAAAGGAAAATTATCCATCATTCAGTCCAGTTCAAGTGTCATTTCCAGATTCATCAGTCTCTTCCCAAAAAAGGAACACCAATACAAAACCATTCAAAAAGCTAACTGGCTACCTATGAAACAGTATACTGAGTTTAATCTTGCCTCTCAACTATTTAAACTTAACAAAAATGACTTCTTCCCCGCACTAGCTGAGACTATTCAGAGATGCACCAATCCACAACCTTAGACATCTTAACCATTGATGTCCTCTCTTCCAAACCCCCCAAACTAGGCTTCACTGCACAGACTATGCTTTCTCAGTCCTTGGTCACAAACTGTGGAAATATCTCCCTTATCTTCTAACAGATCATTCCTCTTACCCTATTTTCCATTCACAAATAAAAGCACATTTCAAGACTCTAGGCAAATGCAGCTAGCTCTCTAGTCATATAATTTAACATCTCCAGTCCCTTCTTCTGTTTACAAACCTTGCTTTAACTCTATTTTTGATTGTGAGTCTTTCAGCATGCCATCGCTGATGCCACTCATATATATAATACATATACATATGTTTATCTAAGTCACTCAGTATAGAATGTCATTCATCTGTTGCCTTTATCCTCTCAAGCTAACCATGATATTTGTGTTGCATATATATATATATATATCTATATATATCTATATATATATATCTATATATATATATATATATATATATATATATATATATATATATCTATATATATATATATATATATATATATGTTAAATGTTCGAACATCCAAAATGTCGAAAATTACATGTTCGAGACCAAATGTTTGACATTTGGATGTTCGAACATAATAACAAAAAAAAGAAAACACAGAAAAAAACACTTTAATAGTGTAGGCAGGGGTGCAAGCCACCCTGCAACCCCCACACACCCCCTACTTAAATATACCAACTCTGAGACTGCACTTCAGTGCAGAAAAGGGAAATTCTCCCTATCTGCACCGTACGGTGCCATTGAAATTCTATCTTCGAGCACTCAAAATTTCAAACGTTTGGTCTCGACCATGTAACGTTCAAAATGTTGAGTGTTCGAAGATTTGACAGGTACCCTATATGTATATATATATATATATATATATATATATATATATATATATATATATATATATAGTATTTTGTCATTCACTCTATATATAATGTCATACTGTATTTTCCCCAGGCTGAGACTGAAATGAGTCCAGTGGGATTAGTGCTCTATCCCATTTAACAAATTTCAAATAAAAAAGATAAATTCTGGGACCATCAACTCCAAAATGATTGGTTCTAGACAATATCTGGTCAAAATAAGTGCACATATGAATGCTTTATGCAGAAGGAGGCAGAGCTGTCTGCAGATGAGCTGTATTATTGTGCATATCAAATAGGTGCATTAAAGTGAGGCAGTTAATCAAGTGAAACAGCAGAATATGAGAATCATCCTCTCTTCTGTTCTTTAAGAGCAGAGTAGTAAGTCAATCATCCTGCGCTATAGTCACCAATACTTTTAGAAGGCACATGTCACATTTTGTGCATGGCAGCATGGTCACTATGTGGACACATAAAGGCTATTGGTACATTTCTATCACACTATGTTGTTTCCCAAACAGGAAGGTTTTGCCAGGAAACTACGGCTGGACAGACATGATTTACAGTAGCAACATGAAAGTCTACCAAAGCTGTGGAGATAGTGAACATGGTAATAAGAGCACTAAATGTCCATCTTCTGTATCACGTCTGGCTTCCTTGGTGATACTAATTCTGTTCAGCATCAAGGTCCTTTAGGCCCTGGAATTAAAGAAGATTATTATTCTGATATTTATAACTTCTAACTACTGTACAAGTTGCAGGTTGTTATCATCATGGGGAACATCTATTAGCTGAGATGGAAAAAGAAAATTGGAAGGTGGTGAACACACAAAGTGTGGTACCCTGGGAGACAGCCATATACAGCTGTGCTTAGTGCAAGGAGAACTTGTACTCATGACGGTCAATATTATTAAAAATAGATAAAAAAGCTATCCACTTTTTTTTTTTTTTAGGGGCAAGTCAGATTGTGCACTGAAGTTTTTTCTTTTGGTGACTTGTATTTTAAATTCTGTACAATAACATTTCATTTATTTTTTTTATGCCAGTTGTACCAGGACAAGAGTTGAGTGACTGTTCCTGAAATATGTGTTTTTTGGCCATTTTGAGTTCTTTTTAAATTAATTTCTTAAAATGTTCTATGTTGTAAACAAGTGTTGTCATATCCTTCAGGTCTTGTGTCTCTCATTAATTTTTAGTCCAGGAGACACATACTCACACCATTGCTCTCCTGGTCTTGTGTTTAGCAGGGAGAAGCACCTGTGCTGGAAATGACCCAGAGTGGAGAAGGATTCAAATAGCATATTTTGTTTCTCAGCTGCAGAATATGCTTCATTCTCATGTTACTGAGTTGAGAACAAGGTAATTTGTGGCCAAAGAAGTGACTATTTTACATGGAGTGCATGTATGGTGACCCAAATGCCTTTTATCTGTGATTAGACAATGATCATTATGACTTAAGAAAGACAATTGATTATAGTGGCAATGGTTAGATCTGAAATCAGGTTGGGCAAAGAAAGCATCTGCTGGATGGAAAAATGGGCAAATTACTATATGATGTACAGTTTTCGATGTCTTAACAGACTTGAATAACTTAAATCTGTTTTGTAGTGCTCCAAAACTGGTTATGCTTTGATAAGAGTTTGTTACCATCTCAGCATATCGCTATACCTCCCCTGGATTTGCTGGGACCATATTTACATGCTGAACGGTTAAAGCACTGGTGCAGTAATGACAATAAGGGCATATGGTACCCTCCTATACTTCCTTATGATACACTCTCAGATCAGCAGGTCTGCATTGGCAAACATATACCTTAACTGCCAGAACATAAATACACAAAAGCCTATTCCACAGTGACTGTGTCCTCCCACAGGTCCTAGTTTTGAGCGTTAAACATCTTCACTTTATTCCAGCAATCCCTTTCTCACTATTCTGCATTCTTGCCTGTCTGTGTTAATTAGATCAGTCAGCTGCCTCATTCACGCGAGTCCGTGTTACACAGGAAGTGCCACCTTCTGCTAGTCTTTTTGTCCTACTGCAATGTAATAATGTTTGGAAGGGTATATTCAGTAACCATCTTGGAAAAGACCTTATTACTGAAGCCACGTTCATACCAGACAAAGTGTAAATCAATGTTAAGTGACTTTGTTGGAGTAGAAGCATCTCTGGTGCTTCTTACACAAGGACTACAGTCATAAATGTCTGTTACTTTTGTTTATGTATATCCTTTTAAAGTTCAGTAGATTCTCTATTTATATATACTTTTGTATTTTAGCATCCTCTCTCTATCCTATAATGGTATGTCCTAACATAATTTTCTTAATAAAATTCACAAAATTTATTAGAGGTTTTATATACCGTGTATTCCTCTTTCATCTTTCTTTAATATTCATTTTGCCAGCATTCTACTTCTCAGAGGCAGTTCACATTGCGGTTTTATTTTTAGGTTTCCAGAAGCAGTTACTTTAGAGTCACTCATTTCATTCACATTTCCTACTTCTTCTTTCAGTGCCAGTTTTTATGTACCTTCAGAGGTGTAAAACAATCTGTAATCTGCTCATTTCATATGTGTTATATAATGTTCCTACTTCTGCATATTTTAAATACATTACCAGATTGCCATTTTTAGCACTTTCAATGCCTCACAGAGCACATTCACAGCCCATTTTAGTCAATTCTTCATAAAAAGAAGCAAAGTAGAATGTTGTCGAAAGATTTTACTCTTCTAACATATTCTGGAAGAATCACACCAAGTTCTTGTAAGCAAGTAAAACAGCTTTATTTTACATGCATGGAGATCTGCTACATGATAGTAATATGCCAGCAGTCTGGTTACTTGTACTTTGAGTTCTCCTTATATAGACCCTCCTGCACGTACATACACGTAGCACAGAAGACTTTCATTAAAATTGATAGTTTGATTACTTGTTTTTACCAGCCAGTACCACAGTTATTCTTGCACCATTAACTTTATCAGCAGTTTAAGATTAACTCCTGCATTCCTCAGTGATCAACATTTTCCAGAACATTTCAGTTTGCACGCAGTGAACATTTTTCTGCTTAACCCTTTATATACAGAATACAAAATATGTTGACTTCAGTATGCTTCTTACACAAGGACTACAGTCATAAATGTCTGTTACTTTTGTTTATGTATATCCTTTTAAAGTTCAGTAGATTCTCTATTTATATATACTTTTGTATTTTAGCATCCTCTCTCTATCCTATAATGGTATGTCCTAACATAATTTTCTTAATAAAATTCACAAAATTTATTAGAGGTTTTATATACCGTGTATTCCTCTTTCATCTTTCTTTAATATTCATTTTGCCAGCATTCTACTTCTCAGAGGCAGTTCACATTGCGGTTTTATTTTTAGGTTTCCAGAAGCAGTTACTTTAGAGTCACTCATTTCATTCACATTTCCTACTTCTTCTTTCAGTGCCAGTTTTTATGTACCTTCAGAGATGTAAAACAATCTGTAATCTGCTCATTTCATATGTGTTATATAATGTTCCTACTTCTGCATATTTTAAATACATTACCAGATTGCCATTTTTAGCACTTTCAATGCCTCACAGAGCACATTCACAGCCCATTTTAGTCAATTCTTCATAAAAAGAAGCAAAGTAGAATGTTTAAATACAATCAGTTCAAAATGTTGTTATATTTCTAAATATTAGTACATTTTACATAACATTTTTTCATTTGTAAACAAAGAAAGTCCAAAGCTGTCATTTCCTGTGCTTCTATCTTAATTCTTCCTTTCAATCTAATTTCATTTCATACAGTTCTTCTTTTGGCTTTTCCGGTTAGAGGTCACCACAGCAGATCACCTGTCCGCTCATGATTGGTAGTAGAGTTTTACAGTGTTGGGTTGCCAGACGGGCGCCCGACCTTCCACGGATGGCACACATATGCACGCACTCACACCTAGGGCCAATTTAGAGTGTCCAATCCACCTACAGCATGTCTTTGGGATGTTGGAGGAAACCAAAAACATGTGACCACAGGGAGGACACGCAGACTCCACAAAAAAGGCACCCCAGCCGAGGATCAAACTGGAGAATCTCTTGCTGTGAGGCAACAAGGCTAACCACTGCACCACCGTGGCCTCCCAATTTCATTTCATACAGTAATACAGTAAAATATTCAGGTTTGGTCAGTTCATTTTTAAATATACTTTTTGTGCTGGCTTAGTACATGTAGTCTGATGGTACATCCTGCCACAGATTCATGGGTAATTACTAGGCTTGCAATCAACTGGGAAGCCTAGCCTAAATTCCCTGTTGACCCTAACCACTATCTAGTTAAGTGATTTGCTCAAAGTCGCACAGCAGGCAAATGAAGGCTGAGGGAATCAAACCTTGTACCACAGAATCTACAGCTAATACTATTGACCATCTGCTCCAATGACCAACTGATTCATGCTCATAGCCATATATCAGCAGAGTCTGATAATAAATGCAGTGACATAAAAAGGACAAAGAAAATACAACTCTTAGTTTATGAAATCCTCTAAAGAATCCCTTCTGAAGTACTGACTTTTAGTGAACTCCTTCATGGATTCACTTCGAGTCTTCTGACTGTGGCTACATTAATTATTCTCATGGAGTCTAAAGGACTAAATGTTCAAAGACAACTTAAGGCTGGTCTAGGTATCAGCAACATCAAACACACTAAACCTTTGAATCTTCCCCAGTTTTTGCAGGTAGACTGCTTAAAATGCACCCTCCATATAGTTTAAGATGTCTCTCAAAATATAATCAAAATATAATCCAAATTTATAATCCTCCCCCAAGTCCAGACTCAGATGTACAGTGCACCTCTTCTAAGTATTAAGCCTAAAGATCTAGGAATCCCTCCCTAAACATAGGAAATTCATACAATCCTTTTCTGTATTCTGCAACAAGCTGAACAATCATCTCTTCAAACAAGTCCAAATAAGTGCTACTCACAAGACAGAGTTGCCAAGCCGTGGTTGTACCACACTTTATCACTAGCACCCCCTCACAAACTTCTGTGTGTTTTACACACAAATGAACTTTAAAGTCACAGTGCTAACACTCCCATATCTTCTAACGCCTAATACCTAAATACGCCTGTCCTCCTCCTAACTTTCTATACATTCCATTCCTCTTCTCCTAACAACCAAAATAGCTATAAAAGCAGTATATAGCTCAAAATGTACATACAGAATGCATGTGGAGATCACAACATTGTAGCTACAGATGTGTATTAATGTGTTGAACTTTGATCACCAGTTTGTGTATTATAGCATTTTATGTTATTTGGTTTAACATTTATGATAAGGTGAAAGGTCTTATAACAAAATTAAATGTCTGCTGTTTTTACTGTCTATCTGCCTGATGCTGAGCCTGAAAATAGTCTACATGGATTAGTTTTCTTCCCTGCTAAACAAACAGGTAAACACTTTAAATAACAAACAAGCAAGCAAACAAATTAAAAAAAACACATCTTTAGCTGATTCCTAGCAGTAAGTCTGCCAAGTAGGTGGCCCATTTTAGTTTGCAAGCCGCCCGGTTTAATTAGAGGATTCTACAGGCTAGACAGATATAAACTTAGATGCTGTTGCAGTGCTAGATGTATGGCAGATGTGGGCAAAAGACAGCTAGTATTTGTAGATTTAGGTAACATATTAAATTCAATACTGCTACAATATAAGCAGGGTCAGGTAGACTAGCATCTTTAGTATCACTGACTCTACTTTAATTTACTTGTTGTTGTTGTTGTGTCTTTTGGCTTTTCCCGGTTAGGGGTCGCCACAGTGGTACTCCGGTCCGCTAATGATTGGCAGTTGATTTTTACGTACCGAGTTGCCAGCCCTGACGCACAACCTTCAACAAAGGAACACCCATTCACGCATGTCTCCACGCAGAATACGCTCTAGCTGAGAGTCAAACCGGACAGCGTCTTACTGTGAGGCGACAACGCTACCGCAGCACCACCACCGTGGATACTTTAATTTACTTGTGTGAATGAAAAATATTTTTGGCAACAGATTAACCCATAGTAAAGTTGCCCCTGTTGTAGGACATTCTTTTTGTAGACTAAAAATTCATGCAGTCATTAATCCTACACCACTTACTTTATTTTGTTCAGTGTAATATGGAAGCCCTATCCCAGATTTATTTTATTTATTTAAATTTGTTTAGCAGGACAGTCCAGTCTGACTGCATCAGCAAAAAACAGTCCCTTTTCCCTGGAGACCTGAGTAGAAAATCTCCATACATCAATATTAAAAAGACAAACCCGGGATTCTATAATGCCTACGCTAAGTGTACACTAAGTGTAGTTTATATCCGCATATATATATATATTTTATATACTATTTTATTTTTTATGTTTTATTTTTTACTTCAACTTTGCATATATTTTTGTATGATTTCAGTGAGCTGCTAACTCTTTAAACGTTTACTAGTGTTTGGTCATGCCATGCTACATTGTTTCAATTGTACTGGCTCCAGCGTTTTTCATTGGTTTTAGGGATACATATGACCTTTGGCTATAAACTGATGTAATATGGCCATTTTTCATTTGAATCTGAAGAAGTTTGATACTATTTGAACGAAAGCACTTACTTTACATTTTTTTCACTGTCCATTTCTGTCGCAATAAAATCTTTACATATTGTTTCAACTGCCATTCCATTTACTGTTGTTTTGTAAGTGTACACTGTTCTGAGTGAACAGACACCACACACATAACTCACACATTCTTCCTCCTAATTTTAGTTTTCCTACTGATATTCTTGCAGCCTTAAATATTGACAGGGACTCATTAAGGTTACCACAAAATGTAGACTACATGTACACTTACTGTAATCTTTCTGAGTGACTAGAAAGCACAAAAAATGTGATAAGAATTGTATTAATTACATACTGTGTACAGTTAGTATAGGCTTTATTGAATCTGACCCAAAATGTACAAAACAGACCACCGAGTAAAAGAGAAACTTATCTAGGAGGAGATGTGATCACAGCAAATGGCATAAACCAAAGTGGACACAAGGAGGGTGTTACAGTCCCCCTCATGAAAAGCATCACTGCTACAAATTGGAGAACAAATGTGTGGCAAAAACTCAAGCATATAAAACCTAGCAACTTGTAGGCGGAAGCAATTCTTATAATAACAGAAGGTAAAAATCAGGCAGATTGTTAAAACTTCAAAGGCAATATTAAGTATTACTCAAAGTAAACATCATTTAGTTAGTTATAATTTGTCAACTGAGTAGGTAGACTCATCACATTACTATATTTAGCCACAAACAAGCCAAAGGGATACAGGCAATAAGCATCAGTACAACAACATTTATAACATTTAGAAAACTTTTTTTCAACTCTTGGGATAGTGCAAGAACACTGACAGAATACGAAATTATTTCAAATTTTAAATAGCAGCTTTCTTGAAGAAAGAGATATTACAGCTGTGAACACACACTCACACACACACATATATATTTATACATATATGTGTGAGCACGTGCGTGCGTGTGTGTATTTATATATATGTGTGTGTGTGTTTGTGTGTGTATGTGTGTGTGTGTGTGTGTGTGTGTGTGCAATATACATGAACACAAAATATACATATATATATATATATATATATATATATATATATATATATATATATATATATATATATATGGGATCCGATCACTACAACGAATTTACGTTTCTACAAAACATAAATTCACTAGTGCACTTGTGCGAATGTGCATTTTGTCGAAAATGCACTTTCGTGTGAAGATAAGAATAAGACAAAAAAAAGTAGCTATAAAAACATGCAGTTTGCATGTAATCTTAGTTGTACATCAACGTTTAGTGTTGATGTACAACTAAGCAAACTAGTGCTTAGATCGCGGTACAGTGGGGGATAAGTGAATATTCCCTTTTCCCCACTGTAGTGCGATCTCAGAGTGAGAATATTAAAGTAGGGAGGGTGAGGGGTGCAGGGGGGCTTGCCCCCCTGCAAAAGATGTGTTTTTTGTGTATTTTTTGTTTTCGATAGGAATCCAGTGGGTGTACTTCAGTGAAAGTGCACTTTCGCTGAAGTGGGGATCTACTTTTTGATGAAGAAAAGTAGATCCACACATTATATATATATATATATATATATATATATATATATAAATATAACTGCTTCAAAGGGTACAAATGACAAAACTTGTCTGCAAAACCATTTGCCACACAGCTGTCCATACAAACAAATCTTGTTAAACCGAATAATAAAAAAATACTGCTGCACAGGAAAGTAGTTTTACGGCTTTTGTTCATTTAATCTTGAGCTTCACCAGAAACAGTTTCTGATGACGTTCAAGATTATAGGTTCTTAGGTTGGTATTAGGCTACCTGCCCTAGGGCCTATACATGCTTTGCCATAACAATTCCCTGGATATTTCTTGCCATAATATTTACTTCCCTGGACCCCTGTCTAGCAGGGTGACTGACGTGATCCCTGTGGTGAATTTCCTATCTCCCATCCAATCGTAAGGTTCCTTTTGAAGACGGCCAAGGAGGTGCTCTGCTTGACATGTATGGGCAGTCTATTCCAAAGTATGGGGAGTCTCTGGGTCAGGAACCTATCCCTCCAGCAAGTTTTATTCATTGTGATGACAAGGTTTAGATCCCTGGAGTGTGTGGCTCTGAGGGATTGGGATTTCTTTAAGTGGAGTATGTCCAACAGCTCAGGGTTTGACATGGCCTTGTATGTTAAGCAGAGATCACCTCTGAGTAAACGATATGCCACAGAGTATAGCTGGAGTTTTTCTAGATGGTCAGAATACGGCATCTGCTTTAGGCCTGTGATTCTTTTAGTGAGGTATTTCTGCGGCCTTTCCAGCTGTTGCAGATGTCTTGTGAGGTACATACCAAACGGGTCGTTGTACTCTATAAAGGGTCTAATGAGGGATGAGTACAATGGGACAATTACCTACTTTTTTCTGGATGAAAAGCCCTTATTGATGAGGTGTGCCACATAGAAGGATTTCCTGACTGTTGTGGCGATGTGGTCCACCTGTGTCCCTAAGTCTTTCATCACACTTTCAGTGTTTAGTGTACTACCACCTATGTGGTAATTCTTGGGTACATGGTTTTTCACAAAGGGAATAACTATAAATTTCTTGGCATTGAGCTTAAGCCCATGGCACCAAGCATATGTTTCTGTAAGGCCCTTTTGTAGAATATCCACATCATTTGGGGATTCAATAATGGCTCCCAGTATGCAGTCATATGTGAACTTTGCTAGCCAGAGTCCCTTAGTGTTGGCCTGTACTTCAGAGAAGTAGATGCCAAGCAAGAACGGTCCCAGGACTGAACCCTATGGTACTCCACTTGTCACCTGTCTGGAGCTGGATTTGGAGTCGGCTACTTTTACAGTCTGGGTTCTGTCAGTAAGCCAGTTGGCAACCCATCGAGTTAAATGAATAAAAATACTAAAACTTAACAATATGAAGTATGAAACCACACTGTCACATTATTGACTATAATCCTCACTGATTTACCAGAAAACCAACAATTTTATGATGGACAAGGCAACAATATCAGGTAAAAATAGGGAGAATTGAGGGGCATGGTGGGTGGCTTTTGCAGGACATTAGTCATTAAGGATATACACTGATAAAGCAGCCATAATTGCTGAAGCTGTCTGTGGGGGAAAGGAATAGGGGCTGTTGTTTGCTCACTACTCTAGCTTTGTGATTTGTGTGGAACAATTTGGTATACTTTGTGTGGAATGCTTTAATATGGGGAAACTTTCTGGTAGTTGGGGGTTGTTTGGATGAAAGTAACTGACCCTCTTGTCATTTGCTCAGTTTAAACAGTAATCACTTGCCTCTGCAATTATATCAATAAGATGGACTACTTAAGTAAACATCTGATATGCACAGATAAAGTTGATATAATTATTGGGACTTAAAGGTAGAAAGGTAAGCTGTATACTGCTTGCTCATTATTGTGGGTATGCAGTGTTGGGAGTTTGGTATAATGGTTCAGGTATTTACCTTACAGACACAAGGTGCAGAGTTTGATTCTCACATGGGATAACTGGCTAGGCTATGAACAGGACTAATGTAATGTATGTGTAGCAACTTGGAATAATAATGTGTGGCAACTGTTTGGAGCAAAGGTGAAATACATCACATGACCATTCACTTATCACAATCAGACATCTGAATTGTACACAGAAGTAGCTACAACTACCTGGTGGGTGTTGTCTGAATGAAAGTATCTGACATCTTATCATTTTTTTTAGATTAGCCAGTGTCTCAAAAAGAAAAAAAACGGCATAATATGGATTACAGAACACCCAGTCCTTCATAACTCCTGGGGTCTGGCAGCCTCCATGCCTCAAGGCTGTTTAAGTGGATTTTGGCACTGGCTTAGTAGATATCTCTGTCCTGAAATCTACTTAGTCTAAAACCATCTCTGCTCACAGGTAAGCAGAAAAGTTCACTGTAGCTTATATAGGGGGAATAGGGAAGATGTCATTATTTCTGTAATTTTCCTCCCAAACCTCAAATGTATGCACAGGTCCCTATATATTTATTCAGCTGGTGACAGTGTAGTCATTATTTCTTTAATGATGTTCACAAACTTCATGCATGGGCATAAAGTGGCACTACAGCTTGTATTGGACCAGTGCATTGTCTAGGTGTAACACGTTGGAAACATACCTTTGATCATTATTTTTTTCACATTCCTGACGATCAAACATCATATGCTTATAAAGGTGGCAATCTTTTGGTGGGGGATAAAGAATCATGCTGTTTATATCTGTCTGATAGCAACAAGCTGAAACATGTTTTCTATTTTGTTTTTCAGTTTAGCACTGGTATGACATCAGAGGGATTCACAAATCGTGGCAGTCTTTTTGGAGAAGCAGTGAGGATGCATGCAGTATATATATATATATATATATATATATATATATATATATATATATATATATATATATATATATATGTGTGTATGACAACAACAAAACAACAACTTGGAATATATGACTCTTGCCGTTTGTGCCTTACATTTTCATGTCATTCTAATACCAGAGAGGAATGCAGAGAAGTGCCTATATCATTTTTTTTCAGGTGGTTGGAAGAAAGGCAAGTAGTATTCCTACATATGATTTTTGTATCCTCACAAATATTTGCCCTCTCGGTTTACTGTGAACTGCTGTTTTGTCAGCTTTGAGCATTATGTCTTGGATATAACTTATTTCTTCTATGAAATAGAAGATACCAAATGTCTTTCCTTACGTGTGATTTTTGTTAGGCCATCACATGATCACAAAATTGAAAAAAGCTTTAAAATCCCATGACGTTTGGGACCTACTGGCCCCCAGATTCCCAGCTTAATTCAGTTACTTATAGCCTTTGACAGTTAGGGTAAACTGAAAGGATTCAGGAAAAAGAAACAGAAAGACGAAGACTGAATTTTTTTCCTTAACCATGATTTTTATTCAAGCCTACTTTAGATGAAAAGGTCGTTTAAAAAATTCTAACATGCACATCAACACACCCATAACCCACACTACTTCTGTGGGCCTTACAACCCCCAGACCTGTAATCTAAACTTGCTGCTGATGTTGTAGCATACATTGCCTCTAGATTGTGAAATTGCTCAGCCAAAGAGAAGTATGTCATACCTCTGCACATACAGTGCTCTTCCACAAACCTCACAAATTATAGACCTGTAGCAATACTTTCTTCTCTGTCCAAAATCCTAGAAAGATGTTTACATTCACAGTTCATTAATTATATTACAGTAAACAACCTTACCTCAACAAAATAGGACATTTTCAGGCCTAACCAGAGTGCAACCAAAGTCCTGCACAGCTTCACTGACCCAGTTAGCTGTAATAGAAATGCAGGCAACCTAGTCTCTACACTCTTTCTTGATATGTTAAAAGTTTCTGACACAGTCTGTCACCAAAGCAATGTCTTTTGGCTTTAATTTTTATGGTAGCAAATTGCCAGCACCCAACCTTCACAGAAGGGACACACCCACATGCACCTACCTGCATGAATTTAAAACTCACTCAACCACAGGGAGGACAGGCAGACTCTGCACAGAAGATGCTACAGCCAAGAATCATACCAGAGAACCTCTTGCTGTGAGGTGACAATACTAACCACGGCACTACTGCATGACATTAGTCTAAAGAATACAACCAATGCACTTGCAAGACAAATAAAGGATTTTCCAGGACATAGCTTTAAGTTTATGGTAATACAATTGATTACAAGAAATAAGAGAAGTGGGGACATTGTGCAGAGAACAGAGTTTGCCAAGATGAAATGGATTGTTAAGTTGACAGCTAACAGTTTGCCTGGTTTAAATGGTACTGTCCATTTAAAGCCAGCACTCAGAGCACAGAGATTGTTTAATTGATACTATGTGTTGATTGGTTGAGTCTCTATGCCTTGTGGTTTCTTTAGTCTTTTTAAGTGTTGCTTTGCTGTGTGCTTTTAGGATCTGAAGAAGGGCTTTTGCCTGAAAGCACTCATCTTTTGTATTGTTTTTTGTATTTGTTTTTGATTAAAGTTTTTTATTTTATAGCTGGCCGTGGTGACCGGGTAATTTATTCTAGGATATCAGAACTTGTCAGAGATTTGGGATGCATGGATAGGCTTAAAAAGACCCTTGTGGTCATTAGCCTAGTAAACACTTATGAACCTATGACTGAGACAATTGGTCTCATAGGAGGTGTATAAATATTTTTATGAATCTTAGGCAAGCCATAATTGACTGGAACAATGGGACAGGAGACATCCGTAAAAGAATAATCATCTAATGATATTGAATTAGACAGCTGCAAATCATATAAATGGACTTTGCATCTATATTTCATCTGCTATACAAATATATAATCCACAATATGAAATGTATCAGTATCACATAATAGTTGCAACATACTATTGTTATACTTTAATTTATCCATTATTATAATGGCTCCCCTTTATTAGCCTGTTTAATTATAATGTCATTACTGGAATGCAATTGTTATAGAGCTGATAGTTCATGTTTAGAAAGGTTATAATATCTGTCATAACCATCACAAAAAGCTCAAATAACTGTTTTTCACATGTGTTTTGAAATGCAGTAACTAGAGGTTGGCTACTAGGTCATTTACACTTAGAATTATTGACAGATGCATTTCCTTTAAATAAAAAATTCAAATTCAACTCCCTAACAAACACAACTCTGTTAATGCTTCACTTCCATTGCCACAACTTGATGTTATAAAATTAAGACCTTTATTTAAAACATCATACATAAAGGGGGTCAGTACAAAACAAGATAAATTTAAAATACCATTTACTAGTCTTGGTTGTGCATTATTACATTCTACCTCACAACACAGTCCAAGGTCTCACTCTCCAATCAACTTCTGATATTCGGACCCTGACAGGGTTTCTGTGCGCACGTGTTCCTTATCCTGTCTATGGTCCAATCTCTATTTGCTGCATTTCTGTTCCGAACTGCAACTTTCTCTGGCAGTTTTTGGGAAACGACTAAAGGGGATTACAAATTCTTCGATTCATTATGAAATTAAGTAGTAGTAACAGAAGATTCAGACAATTTGCATACACCTGCTGCTCCTTCTAATATCACAGATGATGCCGCAGTTACTCCAATGTTCTGACATACAGTCATCCTCCCAACTTGCAAAACTGGAATTGGACCAATGACATCAAGGTTATACAATGAAGAGCGTCCCTCTTTTGTCTGTTCATAGGTGCATAGGTAGGTATTAGGCTACTGGCCATAGGGCCTATATAAGCCTAGCCAAAAAGGTACGCTGGCTTTCGCCACCTAAGAAAATTTATTTCCTGTGCCCCTGTTGAGCAGAGCCACAGAGGTGACTCCCGAGGTGAATTTCCTATTTCCCATCCAATCATCAAGATTTTTCTTGAAGAGTGCTAATGAGAAGCTGTTTGATATAGACAGGTAGTTTGTTCCAGAGTATGGGAAGTCTCTGGGACAGGAATCTATGCCTCCAAAATGTTCTGTTTATTGTGGTGACAAGGTTTAGGTCCCTGGAGCGTGTAGCTCGCAGGGATTGGGATTTCTTTAAGTGAAGTATATCCAATAGCTCTGGGTTTGAAATAGCTTTGTATGTTAGGCAGAGATTGCTTCTGAGTAGGCAATATGCTATGGAGTAAAGCTGGAGTTTTTTGAGATGGTCTACGTACAGCATCTGTTTGAGGCCGGTAATCCACTTTGTGAAGTATTTCTGTGGCCTTTCCAGTTGTTGTAGATGTCTTCTGAGGTACATACCAAAAGGGGCATTGTACTCTATAATAGGTCTAATGAGTGACACATAGAGGGGAACAAAGACCTCTTTTTTCCTGGATGAGAAACCTTTTGTGATGAGGTGCATCTCGTAGAAGGATTTCCTGACTACTGTGGTGATGTGATTATCAAAGGAGAGACTACCGTCCACCTGTGTCCCAAGGTCTCATCACACTTTCAGTGTTAAGTAGAATACCACCTATGTGGTAGCTCATGGGTACAGAGCTTTTACCAAAGGGGATGATAATGCACTTTTTGTCATTGAGCTTGAGGCCATGGCTTTGACACTAGGCATCTGTCTCAGTGAGGCCCTTTTGTAGGATGTCCACATCGTTAGTAGTTTCAGTTATAGTTCCTGGTTTGCATTCATCTATGAACTTCATTAGCCAAAGACCTTCTGTGTTAGCCTGTACTTCAGAAAAGTAGATACCAAACAGGAGAGGACCCAGGACTGAACCCTGTGGTACTCCACTTGTCACTGGTCTGAAGTCGGATTGGGAGTCTGCTACTTTCACATTGTGAGTTCTGTCAGTGAGCCACTTGGCAACCCATCTTGTGACATAGGGATTTATACCTTGTTTTGTGAGTTTATCTATAATTCCAGTGTGGGGGATGGTGTCAAAAGCCTTGGCGAGATTAAGGTAGGCTGTGTGAACCACCTTACCCTCGTCTATGGCTTAGGTGACTGCTTCAAAGAAGTCTATCAGGTTTAGGAGACATGATCTGCCTTTTACAAACCTGAACTGGGTGGGGTACAAATTTTGGAGATTACCAATGTCTTTGTTTATATGTTCCATGATGATACGTTCCATGGCCTTGCAGACCAGGCTCATTAGGCTAATGGGGCGGTAGTTCCCGGTGTCCATGGTGGCTCCCCCTTTGTGGAGTGGGATAACTGTTGCTTTGCACCATTCAGTGGGCACAAAGCCTGAGATGATGCTATGATTGAACATGGTGCTTAGGTGGGGTGCCAGTTCATTCTGCAGTTCATGTAGAATGCAGCCTGGGATGTTGTCAGGGCCCATGGATACTGTGTTCTTGGCTTTGGAGAGTGTGGTTTTTACCTGTGCAGCCGTGATGACAGGAACTTTACATTCTGCCAGTATAGAGATGGGCCCTTTAGGGGGTGAGAGAGGGGTAAAGTTAGCACTGAACCTATCTGCCAGGATGTTGCCAATATCAGTTGGTTCTGTATATTTAGTGCCATTGTGCTGTAACTCAGAGCAGATCTGAGTGTTGCCATTGAGATTCTTGACATAACTAAAGAATGCTTTGTGGTTGTCTTTAGAATCAGTGGCGATTTTGTTTTCATAACTAGCTTTGGAGGATTTTATGAGGGATCTCAGCTTCTTACTGAGGCTGACCAGGGAGTTCCTCCAATCATGGGATTTTACTCTTTTTTGCAACAGTT
Source organism: Protopterus annectens (assembly GCF_019279795.1). NCBI lineage: Eukaryota > Metazoa > Chordata > Ceratodontiformes > Protopteridae > Protopterus > Protopterus annectens. Next base: position 936,999,232 of record NC_056745.1, read on the forward strand.
TCTTTCTTCTGTTGTAGTGTTTGTTTATGGCAGGGTAACACCAGATTGGCTTCCTTTTTTTGGAGGATAGCATTTTTGTTCTGTTAGGGATAGCATGATCCATACACTCATTTAAGTGCTTATAAAGTGCATCTGTGTAGGATTCAGCAGTCGTACCTCTATTGTCCATTTGTCGTGAAGTTTGCCACTTCTGTCTTAAGAAGCGTGAAGTTGGCTTTGGAGAAAATTTTTACAGTGGTTTCCCTAATGTGGGGTGGGGGTGGGATGTGGATGTCTAGGGTGATTAACTTGTGGTTGGATCTGACCAACAAGGAATTGACCTCTGGTGTAGAACACTGGCCGCTCATATTGGTAATGACCAGTTCTAGGATATTGCTGCTCCTGGTGGAGGTGTGGCTACGTTGATCCAAGGCATTGGAATTTATGAATTCCAGAAAACATTGAGCAAAACAGTTGGTACATGAGTAGTTTTCCCACTTCATGGTGGGGTAGTTGAAATCTCCCTTTATTAGGCTGTTGGGTTCTACCCTAATATTTTCCAGTGTATCAAGAAATGAGGAGTGGGAATCCTGAGGCATGGTGGGGGAATCTGTAGCAAGTAACAATTTGGATTGTGGTCTTGCCCAGAGTTAGTTGCACTTGGATAATCTCAGATGCAGTATGCTGAGCAACTAGCCTGGAGGTGTGGATATCCTTAATGAATATGGACACACCTCCCCCTTTAGTGTTTTGGTCCAGGTTAGGTGACAAAAAGGTGTGGTATGAATTATAGCCTGATAATGCAGGGGTGCTCTCTGGAGTCTTAAACCCAGGTCACTGTCACTGCACAGATGTCGATGTTCTCCATTTTAAGGAGTGCCTTGAGTGAATGCATTTTGAGGTTTAGACTTCTAGCACTGAGTAGCATTACCGTCAGATTTTGCTTGCTTGTACCTGTTAAGGTGGTGAATTTATCATTTGAACCTTGCCTAAAAAAGGCACTATAGGGGTGGCAAGAGCCTTAGCCAGTATCTGGATTCCCAAGGGCGACAGATACAGGCCATCTCTGGCAAAGCATCATGGTCTGTCGATCATATCATCCCAGGCAGACAGATACTGGATCCCCTTACAAATGACACCAGAAGCTTAGCCAATTGTTGAAGTCAATCATTTTGTCCTTGTACTGTGGTATCATTCTGGGTGATGGCAGGATGCTACTCAGGGCTAGGGTCATACCTGTCTGGGCTACAAGATCAGAGAGCTCCTCCATGTCTCTTTTCATGTAGCCCAGGGAGGTACATCTCAGGTCATTCATTCCAACATGGACAATGACAGAGTCATATTTGTATTTGTTGTGGAGTGACCTGAGTGCGTGTGTTATGTGGCGGATCCTGGCACCTGACAGGCAGCTGACAGTAACTTTCTCCTTGTTTAGCCTGATGAGTGGAACATCAGTGTGCTTGACTATAGAGTCACCTATGACTAGAGTGTTGGGTACGTTGTTATGCCTTATGGGCTGTGGTTGAGTGGCACACTGAGTTTGTGGGCTATGTGTCATTTGGGTCATGTTGGGGAGTGGAGGTTGCTTGCGTTTCTTCTTTGGAGGTCTCTGTTGCTTGAGCAGATTTTTATTGAGAGTCTCCGCGAATGTAGGTGTGTGTTTCATGTTTCTATGTGTGTGTTTTGATGGTGTAGGTTTTGAGGGACTAGGTGATGAGTGTGGTGTGGTGCAAGTGTTTACTTTCTCCTCTTGACTGTCTAGTCCAGTCTTGGGTGAAGAGAGCTTTGCTTCCAGTTTGGCTATATAAGTGCATCCCTCACAGGTTGTAGTGTTGGCTGGTAGGAGGAGAGAGTTATCTGTGTACATGAGGCAATTGCTGCATTGCCCCAAGATGCCCAGATTCATCAGGTAGACAGGAGAAATCACTGGGAGCTGACCCTTAAACATGCCTGGATAGGTGCTTATTTATTAAGTATTAAAAACTGTTTTCCTCTAGACAAGTGAGGAAAGTTGAGTGCTGTAGTAATTTGTAGCTTATTTAGTGCTTACAACAAGTTCTGAACAAGTGCTCAGCTCAAAGAAACAGATTTTAGTGCTAAAACAAAAAAAAATGGCTAGTTCTAAATGAAAATTTGAAGAGCAGACTTTATGGTGCCGGGAATAGTTTAACGGGTCAAACCACTGTTCTCATTTGTTGTTGCCCTGATGTCTTGTTTGAATTCTGACTTTGGCCATGAAAATATATGGCCATTCTTAAAGTCCTTAAGATTTTGAATAAATTTCTTTTTCTTTGTAGCAATGATATCATTTTCGTATTTTGTTAGTGAGTTGAGGGCACTCATGAACATAGAAGACACACATTGAAAATCATTAGATGAAACAATCTTCTTTTCTAAATGCATTATCTATGATATCAGCTGTTTTTCAATATCAGAGAAAAAAAATCATTATGACCATGTAATCGTGGTTTAATTTAAATTTAGTTTTTGCCATTTCTTCAATAGGTCTGTATAGGTATTACCATAGGTGGGCATTTTGGTAATAAGGAGAACCGTCAGTACAATATTCATTGCCAAGTATGCTTCAAAATATAAGCATTGGCACTCCGGTCGCTTATACATCTATACCTTCTTTTCTAAAGTTTTAATGTCATGAGCAATAGCTGATACAGGTTCATTCCATGACTCAGCAGTCAGCCCTGAGGCTGTAAACCGAAAGTTAACTAGAAATGAACTCTCTTGGACTTTCAAAAAGTTCTCAACCTTTCATTAGCTCCGACTGAGCAATTAACCAGCTGCGTTGCTTCCATAACATGCCTGATAGCACCAGAACAAAGTCAAAATACAAAAAAAAAAAAAAAACTGGTCACCACCTGGCAGAGTTCCAACAATACCACAGAAAACAGGAAAGGAACTCAAAAAATAGAACTGTGTAAAATAAAAAAGTTTAATGCAGCAAAGGTTTCAAGATAAACTCTTTCTCAATGCTAATAAAAATACTAAAACAATCACCATTTTATATATCACAGATAAAGAATATGCACCAAGCAGCTACAGCCATATATAATGAAATAATTAACAGCACTCATTATGTAATAATCAATTAAATACAAAGAGATCTTTTCTTCAATACACATTTAATGCTCACTCTTTTATTATTTCCAGGATATGCATCTGCATGGAAACAATCCATTTGTATTCTACATTCTTTGTGTTTAACACAAAATCCTCCCCTTGAGATTTTTACTTATAGTTCTAATAACTCTAAATTTAAAGCTATGTCACTGCATACCCAAGTATTTTTGTGTTAAACACAGAATATATAGAATATAAATGGATTAATTATTTTCACCTTGCTGTCAATGCAGAGGAATCAGACACTTTAAGGTAAGATGGAAATTGTGTTACAGTAAATGATAGTGAAGGTATGCATTTTATACAGCTAGATTCAGAGGAATTAAGAAAACATTGAAGCTTAAGATGTTATATAATAGGTGCAGAGTACAAGACAGACAGCAAGCCGCAAAAGACATCATTTAGTGCATAGCAGCGTCCTATACATATGAACACATTATTAATCATATGGAAAAGGTTCTTTTCTTAGTGAATCCATATTATCTTGCCTGTGTGTATTGGGTAACAGCCCCCCCCCCTTCTAGTCTTCTGCCTTGCATCCTGCAGAAGTTCCCATAGATATAATTCCAAGAATCTAATATCCTCTCAATTAAGACATTCCTCTTCATCTGTAATCTGAATCAAGTATGCACAATGTGTTATCATGCCACTGTGTCATCATGCTTTTTATATTCATTTCCACTTCCCTTTCCGTTCTTGTAGCAACTATCTTAACAAAATGTTCCTTCATCACATGTGTACTCCTCTAAAGTGCATATTCTGTGGACTGAGATCTGTTTCTCCCCCACACATTATCTTTCAGCATCAGTCATTTCAGCTAGACATCTCTGGACTCTTACAATCAATATAATTGATTCTCTTTAAAAACTGCCTGCAGAAATATGCAAATTGTGTAGAGCTTGGCCTCATTGTTCTTTACAGTACAAAGAAATCTCCCGAATGTGGTCCATACACATTGCTCTCAGTACCTTGCTTCCCCGTACAATTGCCCCTCCACATTGAGCAGTTATTAGTTCTAGCAGTAACTCATACCACACCCCATACTCTTTATTTAACATTTCTATTACCTTCTTGACACACAGCTTGAGCGTGCATTTTTGCACTATGTTGCCGAAATGAACTATAGTACATGTAATGATCTGATGAAGTCTTTTAAAACAGAACAGCATTGCTCAAATAGTTTACTTTTTTCTGTAATCAATTCCTTTTATTGTTTGTAAAGTAGCTCCTTAGTGTTTCACTTTTAATTTGAAGTAATGAACTCTGCAACAAATCACTATTTTTTTTTAATTTAATAAAGGCCAACTTGGGGATTGCATGCATGCACCCTCACATTACTTGAGAAGTATTACATTGGTTGGTAATTCTCAAGTGGCATAAAATCCAAAATATGGAGATGCAATTCCCATTTGCCAGTGAACTTTGTGAAAGCAAATAAACACTTTACACATACAGCACATTTCTGAGGCATGAAATGATACCTGTTCAATATCCCTGACACTATTGCGTACTTAATCAACTGTGACTGTCATCTAAGCTTCTGCACACATTTACAATGATTATGATCATTATTATAAAAATCACTGTAGCGTGGCAGAGACTAACATTTTATACTGGTCTGTAAGTATGAATATCCAATCTACTTTTCTCAAAAAGCAGCTACAGGTAGGAAAAATGTAATTTCCTATAGAATTCACAGCCTAGCATAAGGGAAATCAGCTATGACAGTGACAATAAATCTCTGCAATTGTCTGATGCCATGATTAGGCAAGAAAACTACAGCATGCAAACTGCAAGTACCATGAAGTTTTACACTTTAACAGATATTTCTGAAGAACATACCTGAAAATCTTTCATTTTTTCTTAGTGAAAAAGGTAAGATAACATGGCTACAATGCCGATGTTTGCATTTGGGTAAAAATGAAAAATTTGGGGAATACATGTAATTTCATATGCACTGACTTCTTCAGTATTAACTACTTCACATTTAATGCCCTGAAGAAGACAGCTCATTCTCAAAAAAAGGGCTTTTAAGCTTATCTGACATTTCGCCAGCATAAACCAGTTGCCCTGTCTGAAGCTCACTGGCTATGATTTTTTGGGGGGCACTCAATATGTTAAGGAAAGAAATTAAATATTAAATGAAAAGCAGTTTGAATGCAAAAGGGAAAGAGACTTATGCTACATCCTGCATGTGTGATTCACCCAGACATCTGAGTTCACACAGAAGTTGTGCTGCCAAGTTAAGTTGATTAATACCATCTTCCAGTTCATCATTCTGTTCTACACTAAGCAAGTAAACTCATTCACTGGATGTGATATGAACAGAGTAGGCAGGAACATCACATCTTACATCAAAAATGTATAACCCAAAAAAGCCAAGGCAATACCACCATTACCAAACAATATAAGAAAACAGGCAGATGTTTTTGAAAATGGACAAAATGGCTGTGAACCCTTCATGCATTCTTATTTAAATATATGAAATCTGTTATCATGCAACCTCAGAGAAAGGGGAAACACAGTAATGAAAAATTCCTCCTGGCTCCCATCTTGAGTTTTTTAACAATGGCTGAGTGGGGTATTGTGTCAAATGCCTTGGCCAAGTCAAGTTAGGCAGCATGAACTGTTTTGCCCTCATCCATTGTTTTGATAACCTTCTCAAAGAAGTCCACCAGTGTGAGTAGGCATGACCTGCCCTTAATGAATCCAAATTGGGTTGGGTCTGGTGTCTGGAGGTTTCCTATGTCATTATTGATGATTTCCATGATAATTCTTTCCATGGCTTTGCATATGAGACTTGTGAGACTTATGGGTATATGGTTTCCAGGGTCTGTAGATGGCCCACCTTTGTGCAGATGGATGACAGCTGCTGTTCTCCATTCATGAGGCACAGCACAAAGACTGTTTGGAGGATACAGTTAAATAGCAATTCCAGACGATCTGATAGATCATGTTTCATGCTATTTAGAAGGCACCCTGAGATACTGTTTGGGCCCACTGATGCAGTGTTCTTGGCTTTAAAGGGACTGTTAAGGGCTATTCCCTAGTGATAGTGGGGAAGTTATATTGGAAGGTATTTCCTGTGGTGATATTGAGGGGGAGAGAGGGGCAAAGTTGGAGATGAATTTGTTGGCCAGTAGTTTGCTATATCTTCTAGTTCAGTATAGGTTGCTCCATTAATGATGCACTTCACATACAATTGTGTATTGCCTTTGAGGTTGTGGACATAGCTAAAAATGCTTTATGTTTGTCTTTGACTTGGGATGCCAAATTTACCTCAAATTTGGCACAGGTACACTTTATTTGCCCTCTGAGTTGTTTGTTTAGTTTGCTGAGAGTGCTTTTATCCTGCTGGGTGCTACACATCCTACTTTTTGCCATGATTTTCCTCCTTCTGTTAAACAGCCTTTTTATGTTGCAATTCTACCAGGGTGGTTTGTTTTTTGAGTTAGTTCAGTATTTGTTCCTGGTGGGTACAGCTGTCTCTATGCAGTTATTAACATGCTTGTATAGGGTTTCTGTGAACACTTCCGCTTAGGCAGCAGTGTTCTCGGGGTTTATGGGGGCTTGTAATTTTGCCAGGTTATCACTCAATAGTAGGAAGTTAGCCTAAGAATAGCTCCTGAACATTTCAGTTAGCCGGGGTTCCAAGGACACTATTTTGTGGTCTGACTTTACCACAGAAGACATTACATTTGGGGGTGTGCAGGACTCTCTCATATTAGTGAGGACCAGATCCATTATGTTTGCACCCCCTGGTCGGTTTATTGATAATCTGGTTCAGAGAGTTTCTGTTTACAAAATCCAGGAATTTCGGTGCATGTACTTTTGGTGTTGTATATGATTCCTAGTTAATAGTGGAGTAATTAAAGTCACCCATGAAAATGGTGTTAGGTTGGATGGTGAGTATTTCCATTAAGTTTAAATACATGTCATGGGTTTCCTGGTTCATAAGGGGGACCTACAACTTGCAAGGAAGTCATATGGGATTCTGCCTATGGTGATTTGAATGTGGAGAAGCTCAAGTATATTGTCCTGTTTGACCAGCCTTAAGGAATATTTACTTTTGATGCAAATCGTGACACCTCCACATTTAGTCCCTGTCTGTGTAGTAGCTGGTTTAAATATGTGTAAGGTATTAGAGCCTTGAATTGCCAGTGTGCTCTTCACAGCTTTAACCCATGTCTCAGTGATTGCACAGATCTCAGCATTCTCTAAGATAAGGACACCTTGTGGGGAGTGGAGTTTTTTTGTTTACATTCCTAGCATTGAGCAGTAGCACCTATAGATGTTCTTGTTTTTTATTTGCTATGTTAGAAGTATTTTCAGTTTGGCATTGCTTAAAGAGGCACTATGGAGGAGGTCAATGTTTTAGCTAATATTCAAGAACCTTCAGGGGAAAGGTGCAGACCATCCCAAGCAAAGCAGCATGGTCTATTGACCATCTCCCTCCATGGTGAGAAATATTGCACCCCCTTAGAATAACACCAGAAGCTAAGCTGATTATTAAAGTCAGCCATCTTCTGTCTGTATTGTGGTATCATCCTAGGTAAAGGGAAACTGCTGCTCAGTGCTAGGTTCATACCAGCCTGTTACACATATTCCAAGAGCTCTATAACATCTCTCTTTATATGGTTTAGGGAGGTAAATTTCAGATCATTTATATCCACATGAACTATGACTGAGTCATAGTGGTGCTTCTGGTCCAATGACATGATGGCATGTATAATGTAGTGGAACTTGGCCCCTGATAAGCAACTGATCATGACTTTCTTCATATTTAGCCTGATGAGTGGGATATCATTGTGTCTTACAATGGGGTCTCCAATCACCAAAATGGTAGATTGTGTGGCGGCATGCCTTATGGACTTATAAGTAGAAGCTCCATGAGATGTGGCTGTATGTGTTGATGTGGGTGTTGTTTTCAAAGAGTAAATTCAGGGCTGCTGAGACTATTTGTTATGTGTACTTTGTCTAGGAGGTATTTGGGATTTATGAAGGTTACATTTAAGTGTCTCAGCATATGTGATTCTATGTGTCTGCTTTGTACTGTGTGTGATGGGTGCAGTGTATGTACAACTTATAACCTTAGTGACATTGGGAGTGCTTTTATGTGAGAGCTTTGCCTCTTTTTTTTTGTCTCATGTAGACTGACAACCAGTAACTCCTGAAAATATATATATTTTATATGAGAGATGCAGTTACACTATTAAATTGGATGCAAGACTCTCACATAAAAACAAACTGAATGCCAAACAGGTTGTCAGCACACACACACACACACACACACACACACACACACACACACACACACACACACACACACACACACACACACACACTTCCCACACTAAATAAGGATACAACGCATAAACCCACATATGTGGAGGTACTCACTAGTAACCTACCAAAAAATCAGAGGCCTCCCAAACGGAAACCACTTACACACATAACACAAAACACAACTACAACACATAACACAAACACCAGTTTCTCAACAAATAAGTCCATAAGGTGTAACACCAAAAAACCTAATCTATTGGCCATAGTTGACTCTGTTGTGAGACACACAGATGTTTGCCTCTCAAAGCTGGATAAGGAGTTCGGTTCTGGTTAGCTGCCTGTAAATTGCTATAATCTGTCAAGTCAGTCAAGCACTCAAGGTATGCAACCACAAGTACTGGTACAAGTCCATCATAGTCCATGTGGGGTGAATGATATGAGATGTACCTTACTGGATTATATGAAGAGAGACATGACTAAGCTCTCAGATTATGTCTCACAGGCAGGTATAAGCCTAGCCTTAATCAGCATTCTACCTTCTCCAAGCATAATGCCAAAATAAAAACAAAAAATGATTGCCTTTAACAATTGGCTTAGCTTCTGGTGTCATTCCAAGGGGATCCAATATTTATCAGCCCGGGAAGACATGGCTAATTGACCATGCTACTTTGCCAGAAACAGTTTGCACCTATCACCACTAGGCTTTTGGATACTGGCAAAGGCATTAGCCACTCCTATTGTGTCTTTTTTAGGCAGTGTCAAAATTATTAACCTCTCAACACAACAAAATCCTCTCTAGATAAACACAAGGTACTGCTGCTTAATGCTAGGAATCTAAACATGAAACTGCACTCCCTGGAAGCACTCCTCACTATGGAACATACTGGCATCTGTTCAGTCACTGAGACTTGGCTCAAAGGCATGGAAAGCACCCTGGTCATGCAGGGCTACAATGCCTTCCATATTTTCAGACCACAAACTGAGCATGAAAGAGCCAAAGAAGGAGGTGTCCCCATCTTCATTAAGGATAAGTAGTCAAACAGTATGACTCTCTTGAGCTACTCAATATCCAGTTAACTACAAGCAAAGCCCCCTACCACATCACAGCTAGCTATAGGTCCCCTACCATGAAACAAAAAGGCATACTGCATACCAGGACTTGCTGGAGTCACTTGCCATGTAGCCCAACACCTTATTCATGGGTGATTTTAATTATCCTACCATCGACTGGGAAACATACATGACCACAAACCTGCTGGCTCAGAGTTTCTTGGACTTTTTCAATGTAAATGCTCTGGATGAGCTAGTCATCATACCCACAAGGGGCTCAAATGCCCTTGACTTACTTCTCACTAACATGGGAGAGCACTGCACCCCCCCCCCATGTGATGTCCTCCCTGGTAAGATTGTACCATAAATCAGTCTCATTCGATGTAATTATAAGACCAGATAGCCCATCAACCTCAAAAATGCTTAAGAATTTTTCTAAGACAAATTACCTCTTACTAAGTCATGGCATAAGAAATGTCAAAACCCACTCAAACACAGATAACAAGACTCCTATACAGAGGTGTACACCAATGTCCTGTACTATCACTTAAGCAGTTGTATAGAATTGGCTGTACCTGACTGGATTAAAACCATGAAAAAACAAGCCACCCCAGTGGACCCCTAGTATAAACAGGCTAGACAAGAGAATTAAACTAATGTCCAAGAATAAGTGGGAACTGGCTCAGCAGAGAACGCAATGCCTCTCTGGCTTAAACAAACAAATTAGAGATCTTGTCATGTCCTCCAAAGCTAACTATGAAGCAAAAATAGCCTCCCTAGCTAAGGATAATTTCAAGCCATTCTTTAACTACATACAAAATCTAAAAGGGAATACCCAAATATGTGCTGAACTGGTTGTGGATGGTACCACTCATACTCAACTGGAGGTAATAGCCAACCTGCTAGCTGGCAGATTTGGAGAAAATTTCACCCCCCTGTCCCCTCAAGTCATCCCCAAGCCTATTAACTCAAAACTAAAGAAAGTCAAAAATTCCCATAAAGTTAGAAGTGTGATAAAACAAAAGACACAGTAATTAGGAATATTCATAAAGAGTCATGCAATATAACAGAAGTAAATAGGAAATATTATTGTGCAGCTAAATTAATAACTGATAAAGTCTTAAAACAAGAACACAGGGCAGTAAGGGAAAGGAAAGGGAAAAATCAAATGCCATCATGGAAGTATCAAATAAAGTACACTGTAAAGCAGTTAAGACAAGACATGTCAATGTTAGAAGAGTACAGAAGGAACAGATAAAAAAAAATACTTAGAAAAATAGACATGATAAAAGCAATGCACAGTATCACAATAGATCTGGATCTATCTGTGCACTATTGTAAATAATAAACTAAAAACATCGGCAGAGGCAGAAAAACTTAGAAGATAATCCAAATAAATATAAAGGAAAAGTACAAAATAAGCAATTCATTGATGACCCAAAAAGTTTTATAGAGAGTTGGGAAACAAGGCAAAAGGAATTGAAATGCCACCGAAAAAAGGAGAAATAGCTACATTTTAGAAAAATACCTACAAAGACCCTGTGGAACATAAAGATGCTAAATGGACAGAAGAAGTAAAAGAAAGAATAAGAAGTTCAAATGTACAGGATATTAAACTGGATGAAGTAAAAGCCAGAGAGACTGAAACAAAGTTATGAAAAGCTCCTAAATGAAAACCCCAGGCCCAGATCCTGTACCTAACTTCTGGCTAAAAGTATTAACATCGTTACATGAAGATTTAGCCATGAGTAAGAAGTATTGTATGCACACCCTGAACAGACACCAACCTGGTTAACAACAGCAAAAAAAAAGCTCTTACTTACGAATGAACATGCAAGCTGTCCTAAAAAATATATACCAATAACTTGCCTTCCAACGATTTATAATCTATACACTGGAATTCATGAAAACAAGAATTTATAGTCACTTAGAAGAATCGTCAATCATGGCAAGAGAACAAAAGGGTAACAAAAGAAAGTCATCTGGAACAAAGGGTCATTTATTATTAAATTCATAATGGAAAACTGTAAAAAGGGGAAGATTCTAAGTATGACATGGATTGACTTCTAAAAAGCATTTGACAGTATCTCACATTCATGGATAAAAGTGCTTAAAAATGTATAAGATACACCCTATACTGACTGATGACATTACAGCGACCATGAAACAGTGGTAAACCACTTTGCAGCTAAGACATGATAAAGTACAAATTAGTATTCCAGGGATAAAAATTCAAAGAGGGATGACTCTGTCATTGCTGCTCTTTTGTTTTGCCCTTAACCCATTAAGCTGTCTACTTAATAGATTAGGTCATGGCTACAATTTAGCTTCCGAAAAACAACAAAGAATAAAGACTTCTCATCTTCTTTTTGTGGATGATTTAAACTATATAGTTCTTCAGATGACAAACTGAAAGCACAACTCAAGTGTTCAAAATTTTTTCAGACGATACAAGAATGTCATTTTGTCTTGATAAATGTGCAAAAGCAACCTTTAAAGCAGGAAAACTGCAGCACCAAGAAAACATCAGTTTGGGACAAGAATGTGATATAAAATTACTTGAGAAAGAGGGAGTGTATAAATATTTGAGAATTGATGAAGGATCAACAACAAAACATGAACAAATGTGAACAAAACTTAGCAGTATTTTAGAAGACTAAAATGAATACTGAAAACAGAGTTGACATCTAGGAGCAAAGTACAAGCTATAAATCAATTTGCTCTCCCTGTCCTAACTTAAGGTTTTGGAGTGAATGACTGGCCACAAAAGGTGTTGGATTGGCTGAACAGGAAAAGAAGAAGGATAGTTCATGCTTATCAAATGATATATAAAAATCATTGTATACCAAGATTATATATTCTCCATTCTGAAGGAGGTATGGGACTCCTTGAAATTGATTATATGCACAGATCTGCAGTCATAGGACTGCCCACATATCTGCTGACTTCATAAGACCCAAACATAGTGAAAGCTTTAAAACATGAAGAGAATAAGTCTAAGATGACTTCCTGCTTAGTTTAGCAGAAGCATATCGGTGTAAAGTGGGAATGGAAATCAAACCAGAAGTAGATAAAAATCAGGCAGCTACTGAATTTGCCAAAAAACAAAAGAAAGAATACAAGGTGAAGGATCAGATAAGAAGAAAAGAAATGTGGAAAATGCATAAATATAATTGCAAGTACAGAAAACTCTTGGAATAACCTCATGATGATCAGGGTCAAACACCGGAATGGTTCAGTACAGGTGAATTTAAACCAAAAGATGAAAGGTTAATATTGGTGGCCCGAGACAGTGGACGACATACAAGGTTTACAAAGTCCATTGAGCATGTGGGAGAAACGGTCAAAACAAACCCACGCACTGCAAGAATGAAATTGTCTCAATAGTATAAGTAAAATATCCAAGCAAGTAAAATCACCACGGGGCAACAAACACAGCTGATTAAATCCTATATGTCCAAACAGAGAAAGAATTTATTGTGGAATATACAAAATGTACATGAGCGATTTTGCATTGTCATCAACGCTTCTTTGGACATTGATAACACCTCAAAAAAATACCCATCAAGCCAGGGCTTTTGATACTATAAATCCAGCATCAAAAATGGACAATTTAAACTTTTAAAGTGACCTGTGCACATATTAGTAAAAAATATTTTAAAAAACATACTTAAACCATTCACTAATAAATTGTCACATTTACAAACAAGCCATGGTGGTGCAGCGGTAGCGTTGTTGCCTCACAGCAAGAGGTTCTCCTGTTTGATTCTTGGCTGGAGTTCATTCTGTGTGGAATCTGCATGTCCTCCCTGCAGTCGAGTGGCATTCGAAAGACATGTGTGAATGGGCATGCCTTCGCTGAAGGTTGGGCATCAGGCTGGCAACTCAGCACCATCAAGATCTACTGCCAATCATTAGCGGACCAGAGTTCTGCTGTGGCGACCCCTAACCGGAAAAGACAAACAACTAAAAACTAGAAAAAACTACTCCAAGTACAATACCTTCATCTTCTTGAGATGACATTCAGAGTAAAATTGCTAGTACTACAACATAACCTACAAAAATTACTTATACTAAATATTACAATATAAAATATAAAATATGAAATGCAAAATCTCAACTATTTAATGTTAAATATGTATGATGTGTAAAATATAAGGGCCCTTGTGATAAAAAACCTTCATAATAGGAAACCTTAGTAATAAAAAAACATCTAGTATAGTCTTAAAACTCTCTTTCTAAGTATAGGTTGTAGGGATACATTATTATTAACACCTGGGGCTACTACTGCATTCAGTTTAATTTGCCATTGTGGTTGCCTCAGCTTTAAATTCAACTCCCACCATTCACCTCTAGAGTCATATGGGACAACTTGCAAGATACCAAAATTAAAATTGGGGCATTTGATAGTGTGAATAAATAAAGCATTGCTGGTGTTTGCTTTCTGCATAGCATACGCATGTTCATATATTCTTTTATAAAATGTCTCTCAGTCTTTCCAACGTAATTATGTCCACATCCAACTCATAAACCTATGTACACAATTCCTTTAGTGTTACAATTCCTCTTACACAAATATTTTCAAAGGGTATTCCTCTCAATATAGACTGGCACTGATTGCAACATGTTGTCCCCCTAGTGGCTATAGTGCTCTTAACCAAATTTTACTCAAATTAACCACTGCACCACCGTGGCCGCCCTAACCAAATTTTGCTCAAATAATGATTACAATTCCTACAGTTTTTTTAAATAAATTTTGGTTCACCACCTACATACCTCATAACATCCACATTGCCCTTGAAAATTATCCAATTTTTCTCAACTATATTTTTATATCCTTACTATTTAAAGCATAGGGAACCACCATACCCATTTTTGTAATCTGTCCCTCTATAGGATTAATGTTCTCCTTCATTAATCCTTCTTTACTACCTAAAAGGAGTTATTTTTATTTTTTGTTGTTTGTATGTAAATGTGACAATTTATTATCATTATTATTGTACCATATTGTATGTTATAAGTGAATGGCTCAAGTATGTTTTTTTTTAAATATTTTTTATCACTATGTGCACAGGTCACTTTAAAAGTTTAATTTGTTGATTAAACAGGATGGAGGAATGTATAAAAGGAAGGTCCCTGGTTTGTATGGCTGTTCTGAAGAACTCCCATTTTTGAGGAACAAAGCACTCGACAGTCTTTTGTTGGAATTTTATGGTGTATGGATTGTTAACAAACAGCTTTTCTGGATCAGCTCTGAACTGAGAAGTCCATTTTTGATGCCGGATTTATAGTATCAAAAAGTCCTGGCTTGAGGGGATGTTTTTAGAGGTTTTACCTGTGTTCTTGGTAGTACTTTTCCACCTCCTATGCTGCTGGTATTGTATTCTTTCTTTCGCTTCTTTGGACATTAATTACAATCTACAATAACAAAGGCTTTTAACCTTCTATTAACCAATCGAAGATGCTACCTGATGTATATGTAATATAAAATAATTAACACTTTATCCAACCCGTTTGTATTATCTTAGTGAGTATAAAAAGCAAATCAATGTTCAATGTCACTCTCTAAAAATATACATATTAGGTAAAATTATGATCATTGTTTAAAATACATTCAGTTAACAGTAGCCATTAAAAGTGGCCACTTTGGTGCAGCGGTTAGCATTGTCACCTCACAGCAAGAGATTTTCCGGTTTGATTCTCATCTGGGGTGCCTTCTGTGCGGAGTCTGCATGTCCTCCCTGCGATCATGTGGGTTTCCTTCGGGAGCTCTGCTTTCTTCCCACAGTCCAAAGACATGCAGCAGGTGAACTGGATGATTTAAACTGGCCATAGGTGAGAGTATGTGTCAGTGAGTGGTACGAATGAACTACTGTGGCAGGGCTAGCCACCCGGCGCTGTAAACCATGGCTTCAGATTATTGTCACTGCTGAAGTGACACCCCGACCCCATGTGCAAAATAGGAAAAGAGGTTGAGGATGGATGTAAGCATCTTAGCTACATTACACTGCCTTTACAAAAAAACTATACATCCTTCCATTGTGAAAACATATTAAGAATGTCCGTCTTCATTCTTTACCAACCTACCTAGTAACACTATCCTATTTTACAGGTACATAAGTATCCTTATTCAGTTCACTGTAGCATTCAAATCGCTTGATATTTAGTAAAAGATACAAAGCTTCTTAAACAATCAGCCAGTCAAAATCAATATTACAATCACATGGTCTCAACTATAAAATATCTGCTGTAGCTTACATACGTTTAAAATGCAATGCTGTTTCAATGATCACCTGTCACAGTTAATATCAGAATTAAAAACAGTTTATGTCACATATTAAGTCAGAAACATCATATCTGTGGCTGTAATAGACTAAAGAATTGTAAATCTATTAAAGCTAAAATGCTAAAACGTAGTAAATGGTAATTAAAATGTAGATTAGAATGGAAGGATGTATATTTTTTTATAAATAAATTCTCTGTTTGGACATTTTGTCTTTATTCAACCATGTTTGTTGCCTCAAGGTGATTTTACTTGCTTGGATGTGGGAAAAACAGACAAATGTAGGTTTTCTAAAACAGAATTGGAAACAGTTGTACATCTTGTTGCTGGTTGTGATATACTAAGGCAGAAGGACTGTATGCTGAAAGTAATAATATGTGGCAAGACTGTTGCATTGGAGATTGTGCAAACATTGTAATGCTTAAGTAGTTTAAAAACATTGGAAACATAAGCCACAAAGCATTATAGAAAAAGTTGAAGTTTATATCACATGGGATCACACATTGCCAACAGATCAAAAATAGATACAAATTAGATATTGTAGTCCATGAAAATAAGGCAAAAGTAACATTGATCATTGAAATACTACATCCAGTGACTACAGTGTCTTACATAGAGAGAGACACAAAGTCATAAAATATCAGGATTTGCAGGCAAAAATGAGGGAATGTGGAAGGATACCCAGACAGTTCCAACAGTAGTACGAACAACAGGTCTTATAACAAAGAATTTACAATCACGCTTATATATCTTACCAATACACGTAAGTCAGTAAGAAGTGCAGAAGAAATCATTACTGGGCACATTGCAGGTGCTGCAAAGAGTACTTCTGGCTAACATTGAAGACTGAAATAAGACTAATTTCATGAACTTTAATCATACTTTGACTTAGGAATGGGGTCCTTTCCTGTCATGGTATTAGAAACCAAAAAGGCTTGGAGAAATTAAACAGAGTAAGACCTTATTAACAAGGACATTGTTAATCTCCAAACTCTGGACCCAACCCAGTTCGGATTTGTTAAAGGTAAATCATGCCTATTAAATATGATTGACCTCTTAGAGAAAGTCGCCAAGGGCCTGCACGAGGGAAAGACAGTGCATACTGCCTATCTTGACCTAGCCAATGCATTTGACACAATCTCCCACTTAGGTAGTATAGAGAAACTCTCCCAGTTGGGAATTATCCCCTACATTACCAGATGGGTAGCCAACTGGCTCAACGACAGGAGACATACTTTCAAAATGGGTGAATTCACCTCTAGCAAAGACAGTCACCAGTGATGTAACACAGGGTTCTGTGCTGGGCCCCTTATTGTTCAGAATTTATTTCTCAGAAGTACAGGTAAACTTGGATGGCCAAGTTCCCTGATGATTGAAAATTGGGAGCAACTGAGTCCCCCAGTGATGCTAATATACTGCAGACAGGGTTAATGCAGACAAATGATTTGTGCCAAAACCACGAATTAAAGCTAAATGCAAAAAAATTCATCATCATTCTCTTTTGGGAAAGCTGACATCCCTGCTTATTACATTATAGACAGAACTCCCCTAAGTGTAGATTCAGTGGTAAGTGATCTGGGTACTCTGATAGCAATTTGAACTTTGACCACCATCTGTCCACAGTAGTAAGGAAGTCATTCTATGTGGCACATCTTCTAAGTAAAGGCATCCCATCTAAATCTAAGGATATTATAATTCTATTATACTTAGCCCTCATCAGAGCAATAACTGAGCACAATCCTCCCTTTTGCATGTACCTCACCAGAGACCTGCAACTATTTGAGAGACCACAGAGGTTTCTCACCAAGAAATTACAGGGTAACACAAAACAAGTCTTACTTCGAAAGACTGAAAGTCCTGTCACTGTATTCTTTCTCCTACAGGTTGCTAAGGGGTGACCTCTGCCTGGATTATAGGGCAGTCTCTGACCCCGCTCTGATGGAAATGCTACACATTCGTAAATCAAACTACAGGAGGGTCACTCACTCCAGGGATCTTAACCTAGCCTTTGACATGAACAGGACATGCTGGACAGATAGATACATCTCCCAGAGACTGTCACGTCTCTGGAACCAGCTTCCAATTCACATGAAACAGAGCCCCTCCATGAGCCTGGTCAAACACAACCTAGATCAATGGATGGGTGACTACTAATTCACTCCTAGGGTGGTGTCCATGTCCATCATGGACAGATTAAGTCAGACCCTTACCACTGCGAACATCACTCACCTAACTACCAACAATTGGCAACATGGGATAAATATAGATAGGCCTGCAAGGGCTCTAGGGCTGTTAGCCTAGTAACCTCCTATGAACCTATAAATCCAGTAACATTGTGTAAATACATCTCTCACATACCATATGAGCTAGTCTGAGAATTAGCTGGTTGCAATGTCTACATTGCATCAGGATGCCCATATCTGCCAAACTGGTGACAGAGATAGTGAGAAAGTTCATATCCATGGCAACAGGCTTTTTTTTTATTTATTAGATGGTTGGATTAAGAAAATAAAGTAATGTCAAGAGTATCTTATATGCAACTCTAAGGGCAGTGCTTGTCAAGGCAAACTAGTTGTCCTAAATGCAACTTTATATTGGTGAAATTTAGAGGGTACTTTTATAGGAAAAATGTCAACTCAGGGTGTCTGCATCTATACAGGACATTGCTGAACACTTAAGAGGAAACTGATAACTAAAGTTAGGTTAGACAGCATCTAATCAAGCAGTACTTACTAAAGATAATTAGCTTTTTCAAGAATGATGAAAAGAGGGGATTCACCTAATTGGCTACTACTAGTGCTGGCCTCACTACAGCGTCACACTGCTGGGACACAATGCTCCTTTGCTTCTTCTCTCACCAGAAGGAAAGCAGTAGCATCATTCCCAAGATGACAACAGGCCACAGGCTCTTTAGTGATTCACATTCTTGTCCCAGATGATGCAAGGTTCTGTAGACATGTTGTAGCCTTTCCTGGTAGATGCCTTGAATAGCAATGACACCAATCAGGAAGGTCAAACACAGAGATTTACTGCCCAATCAGAAACATTCAGAAATCAATGCACTCTGCTCCTTCTCTTACCAGGAGCAAAATATAAGTATAAATTCCAAGCTGGCACCTGTGAAGCAGTTATCAGGCTTTCTGGTGATCAGCAATCTCCAGGAAATAATGTCCCAAACGGAAAATAGTAGCAGAAATCCCAATATGAGAAGCAAGCCACAGCCTTTTTGGTGATCCACCGTCCTGTCCCAGATGCTGAAATCGTCTGTAGGGTTGTTGTAGCCTTTTACTGGCAGCTGCCTTGAATAGCAACTAGACTAATAGGAAAGGTCAAACACAGACACTTAATGCCCAATCAGAAACATTCAGGAATTAATGTACTGTGCTGTTTCTCTCACCAGGAGCAAAACAGAAGCACTAATCCCAAGATGACTAAGCAATTTGGAAAAAATGGATTACTATCCTAAGAAATGCAGTGTGCACTAAGCAATTAGATATGAAAGAGGGGGTAACTTAACATTTAGCAATCTAAGTGGAGAGCCACTAATTTTAAAAGAGCAAGATAGACTGGAAGGGGTGAGCACTTTGTATTCTAGCTCTATGGAATATAGTGGGATGACAAGTAAATTTAAATAGCTGAAGAGGAGTGATTTCACAAAATCATAATGTTGTGCTTACTCACAATAGCCAATGAAAGAAGAGAAGGAAGGAAATATGTGGTCACATTTTTTTATAAATACTAGGTTATCAGTCTGCAGACTATTACAACCCTAGCCAATAGCAAGAGGCCAGAATCAAACCCTGTACCTTGTATCTGTGAGATAAAGACCTTAATCATTATGTCACCCTGCCTCAATAAACTGAGTGGCCCCAGGAGTGATTCCTGAAATTATATCATCCCAAATGGGTCTCAAACCCACAATCCCTGGCTTAGAAGGCCAACGGCTTGTACATTAGGCCACTGATTTATTTATTTATTTAACATTTATTTAGTGGGAAAGTCTGACTGGGACTCATCCCATTTTCAGTGTAGGTCTTGGGAGGAATGCACCAAATGCATGTCTTTGGAATGGGGAGGAAAACAAAACTTCTGGAGGAAATGCACATGAACGCAGGGAGGACATGTAGACTCTGCACAGAAGGCACCCGCACCCCAGATTTGAATCAAACCAAAGAACATTCCTGCTGTGAGGAGAGGATACTAACGTCTGCACCACTGTGCCACCCGACTGATGTCAGAGTGTATCAAACACCCCTGTTCTTCTTGTATGAGTAGATCCAGTCTCTGAGTAAGCTTTTGGTAATTGCCCATGGCCATTTCTGAAATAAGGGAGAACCACTGTTGCCTGGGGCAGAAGGGAGTCACCACAACCATCATCTTCAGAGGTACCCTGAATATTAGTGGAAAGGATGAAACATTACAAGGCAATATTCCTGTCCAAAGAAAAGAAAAGAAAAGGCATCTGTCTTCCATGTCTTCTTGCATAGAGTCCTGAAACAAAACCTGTTCAACTGATTGTTCAAAGAGGAGGCAAAAAGGTCTGCTTGAGGAAGCCCCCCACAAATTAATCAAATCTTGGAAGACCCTCCAATCTAGTTTCCATTTGTGAGTTTTGTTCATGTCTTGTTGTTTTGCACTGATGGAAGGTAGGATACCAGTAGAGTGAGATTTTTCTATAAAGCTATAACACAAGCTAATCAAGGTTAGTCTGCAAAAGGGGTACGACTTGATCACCCTTGCTTGTTGATGTACCAGATGACTGTGGTATTGTCTGATGCCACTTGAAGTGGTCCCAGAGACCAGGAATGGTTCAGAGAGTTGTGTGACTTTATTAGAACAAGCATCTTATATATGTGCATGCATCTGTCATTGTTGTCCCACACCCCCTACATTTTTATTCCACCTGAAACTGCTCACCAAGCAAAGTCCAAAGTGTCTGTGGTGACTAACTGCTTTGGAACAGGGAAGGAGAAGAGGAGATTTACACCAAAAGATCTCTTTTCTAACAAATCCCAGCAATGGGACTTGAAAATATAATTGGTGTAGATGCTGGGACTAAAGAGATTCAGATGCCTCTGTGTCTTTCTCATGTGGCATCCTGGCAGGGGTAACCGTGAAAATCATACATGACATGAGACACAAAATCCTGAGGTATTCCCTCACAGTGACTGATATCTGTGTGGAAAGTCTTAGAAATACATCTAAATAAAGATCTAGTTTTTTCCTGTGGAAGAAAACCCCTTTGAACTGAGGTGTCTAGTTGACATCCCATGAACACAATCCCGTGAGAGGGAGTCAAGATAGACTTTTGAATCTTCTTTTGGAATCCCTGCTTGTGTAAGAGATCTCTCATCCAGGAAAGAGATTCATGACAATTTGAAAAAGACTCTACAAAGATAAGCAAGTCATCTAAATGCAGAAAAAAAAACAGGATATCCTGTACCCTGTAACATACTCTAACTGGAGAGAGATACTTTGTGAACACTTTTAGTGCAGTGCCTAGTTCAAAGGATAAGGCAGAGAACTGATAATGGGATCCAGGCACACAAAAACTTAAGAAACATCTGAAAGTCTGGATGAACAGGGGTGTGAAGAAGACCAGGTAGAAAGAAAGAAAAAGGAACAGGGGGAAGAGGAATGACCCCCTGGAAAGGAGGTATTTCCTCCCACTGCCATCTGTAACCTTGA
The DNA here is from genome assembly GCF_019279795.1 of Protopterus annectens. Classification (NCBI taxonomy): domain Eukaryota; kingdom Metazoa; phylum Chordata; order Ceratodontiformes; family Protopteridae; genus Protopterus; species Protopterus annectens. Next base: position 937,020,653 of record NC_056745.1, read on the forward strand.
TGGATGATTTTCAGAACACATTTGTCTGAAACAATTTGTTGCCAAAGAGGAAAATGGAGATTCAGACTTTCAGGGGAATATAAAGGGGGCCAGGGTGGGAGGGGAGGTCACAAGGTCTATTGAATAGTCATTCAGACCAGCCAAATTGTCCTTGGTTAAGGGAGGTTCAAGGCTTCTCTTTGAAGTCCCCCTCTTACACATCTGCTTACTTGAATTTGCTGAGACTGTTTAAACTGCTTTTGCCAAAACTGGATGACAAGACAGAAAAATCCTTATACAATTTGTAACAGGAGGGCTGAAAAATCTTACAGATTTCCTAGATCAGCTTGCCTGTTTCATCAGACTTTTGAACACCTCTGCAACAGAGGGGTCAAACACTAACTCTCTTGCCATCGAAGAATTTAAGATCTCATTTTTAACATCATCTGGGAAGTTCTGAGAATGCAGCAATGCAAGCATCATTAAAATAGACCCAGTGGCCACAGCCCTGAAGAAGAATCAAAAGGGTCAGAACCACACTGAAAACAATGAGTAGTGACCTTGGCAAAAGAATAAACTATGTTATTGAAAGCAATGTTTTCCTCACAAGATGAAACTGCAGATAAAACATTTCTCAAACTTTCACAATTTTGTCAGAACAAACTCGAACATGAGCCTGGCAATTTAAATTTTTGAAAATCAAAGTTGCAGAATTATATACTTTTTTTCCCCATACCCATCAATAATTTTTCCATCCTTATCAAAAAGAGAGTAAAATTAAAAATGGCTAAGTACTTATCAGCAGCAAGTTCAAATAAGGCTACAGCTAATAGGTCATGTTTGGGAATAGTATATAAAATTTAAAAGACTGAGGAACTTTGTATCCCAGCTGCCTTTTTACAGACAACTATCTGACTGTCAGGAAAAGTGCAGGCAGTGACACACACATGCTCTAAAACTGTCAGGACAGAAGGAATGAGTGTAAGTTCTGGAAAATCCTTAAGTAACAAATCATACTATTTTCTGAGGGACTGAGAAACTTTTTCCAAGTCAAAACATTGGCACATTCCAGCAATAGTGTCAGAGAAATAAAACGCCCTACAGGGAAAAACAGCAACTTATCTCTCCTCTGTCTGAATCAGAAATCTAAGGGGAAAAAATGTGCCTGTCCCCGCATCTTCCAGTTAAGATTTAAAATCTTAAAACTCTTTGTGAAAAGAGGAATCCCTCCTTCTTTTACCAGGAACTACTTTAAAAGAAGAATTAAAACCTGAGCCAGAGCCAGTAAACTACTCCTTTCCAAAGAAATTTATAGAGGTATAGATACATGCTTAGTTTTCTGTTTCTTTTTGACACAAAAATGGGGCCAACTGTGTTACTAATGGCAGTGGCTGCTTCCCCACAGATGGCACAGGATTCTGACACAACAGGGAATAATTCCCTGTTTCCTCTTCCAGGACTGACAAGAGTGGTTTTCCCTTAACCACTGAGAGGGCCTCAACAGCTGCAGAGGATGGGGCTAATCTCTGGTCCATAGTAGCTGTAGGTGCTACACCAGAGAGAGCCAGGGTAAAAGATGAGTCATCTGAGGTAAAGCAAATGGCCACAGCAAAATCATCCACCTGTGACGGAGTCAAATTGCTAGTCTGCTGCTTAACTTTTTCTTTTTGCAGCTGGAAGAAGGACGGACTATAAGACTGGTAGTGTGTTCCATGGTCAAGCTGAAAATGGTATCTCTTTCCCAGGAAAATTGCAATTGCCAGTAAAACTACCAGTCTGCACAACTTACTTTTTTAACAGAAAACACACAGTGAAAAGCATTTTGCAACAATATTATCAGCCCCAGATCGGAAAAATAAACACAATTTATCCACAGAAAACAAGATTTCAGTTAATTTACACTACTTTTAAAGTGACAGAGTGCTACATTTAAAAATTTGTTGCAGTCTCAAAATAGTCTATTAAAACGCAACACTCCTAACCTTAAAATTACTTTTCTGATTAGGAAAGTAATAAAACATCAATAAAATTAAGAATTGAAAGGGAACTTAACTGCCCAGTGAAGGAAAGCACAAACCAACCATTGATCCCCAAAAGCCTCAGGGGGACAGCAGTAAAGCTCTGAAGGGCTTTGAGCCCAAACATATGTTTTAATCAGCTTAGCTTGAGCTGCTTGGCAGTTTGGCCATGTGGAAGATGCTCTGATCCTTTCTAAGCTGTCAAGCTGTTATATCCTTGTATGCGGCACATTTGTCACTGTACCTACTGCAGTACACTTATCAGGGAATGTATCACACTTATTACTGCACCTATTGCAGTACATTTATCAGGGAATGTAGCACCCTTAGTAGGGAATGTAGCACACTCATCACTGTACCTACTGCAGTGCACTTATCAGAGAATGTAGCAACCTCATCACTGTACTTATTGCAGAACACTTATCAAGGAATGTAGCACACTTATCACTACACTTATTGCACTACACCTATCAGGGAATGTAGCACACCTATCACTGCACCTATTGCAATTCATTATTAGGGAATGTAGCACCCTCATCACTGTACTTATTGCAGAACACTTATCAGGGAATGTAGCACACTTATCACTGCACTTATTACAGTTCACCTATCACTCCACCTGCTGCAGTTCACTTACCAGGGAATGTAGCATCCTCATCACTGCACTTATTGCAGAACACTTATCAGGTAATTTAGCACACTTATCACTGCATGTATTGCAGTACTCCTATCAGGGAATGTAGCACACCTATCACTGCACTTACTGCAGTTCACTTATCAGGCAATGTTGCACACACATCACTGCAATTCCTGCAGATCAGTTATCAGGGACTTTAGCACACTTACCACTGCACTTACTCCAGAATACCTATCAAGGAATGCAGCACACTTATTACTACATTTATTGCAGTGCACTTATCAGGGAATGTAGGACACTTATCCCTGCAAGTATTGCTCTAACTGAGTCAGTAAAAGTGTGTCATCTGCTCTCCGCCAAGTAAAAAAGTACAGATAGACACTGCAGACAAAACTGACAGCAGCTTCAACCTGCTATAATTGTATACCATAAGGCATCATGGACATTTGTTATCAGGAAAATTGCAACTATGATGTACACAGGATGAACATCTTTAGATAAATGGGATAGCACTCCATACATAATTTATTCCTGTCTTTCTTCCATGAATGCTGGGACGGTCTGTGTCTCCGGAAACCCCCACCATGGCCCTGAATTGGATAAAGAGGATTTTGAAAATAAATGAATAAATATTTTATCAGCCCCCCCCACCACACTCAGAGTGTGCATGATTTGCTAGTATGCCAAAAATAAGAGCTATTTTCTGATAGCACACATTCACCTCTCACAAACCCAACACACATCACACACACACGCACACACACACACACACACACACACACACACACACACACACACACACACACACACACACACACACACACACACACACACACACACACACACACACACACACACACGTCAACTGATTCTGGTATGTCAGAATTGCATTCTATTCTCTTTCTTAAATGACTTGACTTCCTCATTAAATCAAATGCACTGACTCTGTCTGGCTCCATACTGTACAGCAATCAACATGTGACCCAGTGGATCTAGATTTAGTTAGTGTCTAAGGTGCAGGAGAAGCTGGTCAATGGCTGGGTGGGAATGAGCAGCTGATTTTACCTTGTCAGCTCAGCCATCAAGAAGAAGGAAGTTGGTCCACTCCACTGTGATGCCAACTCTTGCATATGAAACAGTAGTACAACATGTACCCTAAGGACCAGTCAAGCACTTTTGCTGCTGCCATGCTGCTAAATCAGTAGTCTTCTGGGAAAATGTAGCCATCTGAGAAACAGCGTGTGCAGAAGCTTGCACATTCACTCCCAAAAAAATGAGGCACTGCAAGACTTAATATCAGCAAGGACACATCAGCAGCCGAGGGTGGGAAATTAGGCCAATACTAAGAAACCCTGGATGGATGGTTGAATGATGGCCTTCCATGATCAGTTCTCACCCCAAAGTGGGAAAAGAATGGGTCTAATGGACTGTAGAGCAAGTATCTGGCAGCTGAGGGAAGTCAAATAAATACATAAAAAACTCAGTTATTTACACTACAGAGGCTATTCTGTTTTAGTAATTACTATTTGCCTCACATTACCCTTTGTAGTCTGTGTTCCAACTGCATTTATCCAAAATAAGCACATAATCAGCCCAGACCTCCTCACATCTGCAGGGTGAACTATAATGCAAGCAATATCACTTTCAGTGTAACATCTCCCCATCTCTCTTCAACTTCTCTACCACCTGTTTTCATAAACTAATAATACTTAAGACACTTACACCAACATGCAAATCTATTTCCCATTACTCCACTCACACTAGTCACTAATAACTTACTCCTCCCTGGAGACATCTATCCCAGCCAGGGCTCCTTTTCCTCTCCCCATAGCCACATACCCATCAACCCTACCTTCACATCCCCTTCTCCTAAAACCTCTCACCATCACCATCCTCATACTCCAATCTGTATACAAAAACCTATTTACTCAGTAAATATTCAAAGCCTAACCAACAAAATCACTGAGCTACACTCCTGGATAGCCCACATCACCCCTCACATTCTTTCCTTATCAGAAACTTGGCTCAAATGACACATCACTAACAATGAAATACTCACTCTGACAGATTCCCCAAAAATGGAGAGGCATAGCCATCCTCTACTCCAACAGCCTAAACATTTCACCTGTCACCATCCCCATTCCTGACTTTCACCCTGCTGAACTCATCATCCTAAATTGCCACCTAAATCCCCACAAAAGGTTTGCTATCACTTCATCTATATCCCCACTGGAAATAATTTAACCATCCTAGAAAATATCCTATCCTAGTTCTCCCTGAACATACCTTATGAAACCCTCATCCTTGGAGATGTCAACAAAGACTGGTCCAAGCTTACAACTGACTCTCCACAATTAAACCTAGAGGGTTTTCCATCAGTTGATAACATCCCCCACCCAACCTCCATAAAAACTCATCTTCCAGCTCCACCATTGACTGGATTCTAACTAACTCCCCCCACCACTACCATAGCCCCACTACCCTACCTGACTCCCAAAGTAATCATCTCCCCACCTCTGTCTTAAGACACTCAGCCCAGCTACCCAAACCCCACCTTTGCAAAGACCGTCATAAACTCTTCAACTTTAATATCTCCCTATTCAACTCCATACTATCTAGAATTGACTGGTCCCTCCTTAAGCCTTAAGCCTATCGATGAGGCAGTTAAGTTCAATAGCATTTTCCTGAATACTCTCAACTCCCTTGCTCCCTCCAGGAAAATTAGAATAAAATCAAATTATGCTCCCTGGCTTTCCAAGGACACTAGGTCCCTTATGCAAAAAAAGAGACAATGCTTGGAGGGCCTGGATTAAAACTAAGAGACGTCCCCTGCTACAAAATTACAGACAACTGTGTACTCTGGTTCAGAAACAAATTAATAAGGACAAAATTGCCTACTATAGCTCTGAACAACTCAATAGCAAATCCTATCCTCATAAGTTCTGGTCTACTCTAAACAAATTCTTTCTGCAGACTGTCCTCCTAACCCCTCCCCTCACCCTAATACATCTCCTCTGGAAACCGCTACCCTCCTCAATAAACACTTTATTGACACAATCCAAAAACTCATACCACCCCAACTCTAACACAACCACTCCCTCCACTGCTCCCAGCCAAATAAACAATAACCTCTTCTCCTTTCACCCTGTTCCCACTTCCTACATAAGATCTCTTCTTCCAAAGCTCAAACCCTGCTCTCCATCCACTGATAATCTACTTCCTACTGTCCTCAAACTTGCTGCAGAATCTATAGCCTATCCCATATCTATTCTTATTAACAGATCACAACAAGAAGCTACTGTCCTCCTCCTATGGAAATCTTTCTTCACTATCCCCCTGCATAAAGAAAGAAACTCAACAGGCCCTACTGACCCATCACCATCCTATCCCCCCTCTTTAAGATACTTGAAAAATGCATTCAAGCACAGCTTCTCAACTACCTTCTCCAGCATAACCTTCTTACTTCCATTCAACATGGTTTCCGGCCCAACCACAGCACAACTACTGCCCTACTATCCTTCACCCATACTATCTCTGAGGCCCATGATAACAATCAACTCATATCCTGTCACTTCCTTGACCTTTCCAAAGCTTTTGACACAGTCTCTCACCCCTTACCGCTATCTAAACTTGCTAACCTCAACCAATCCGCTACCTCCTTCGTCTGGTTCCTCAGCTACATCTCTAGTAGACAGCAATCTGTCAGATGGCTCTCATCCTGCTCTCCCTTCATTCCAGTCCCAACCGGAGTACCACAAGGCTCCATCTTGGGCCCCCTACTCTTTAACATCTTCACCAATGAACTTTATACATCTTGTAAACAATCCACTCTCATCCAATATGCAGATGACTCAGCCCTCATCTCCATCTCAAACAATATCACTGATCTCCATACCTTAACCTAACACACCTTTCTATCAAATGAAAAATGGCTATCTGACAACCTACGCATCCTTAACCCTAAAAAGACCAAACTCTTACTCTTTGTCCTAGTTCTCTTTCTCACCATAAATATACCTTTGCTATTATCCTTCAACAATATAGTCATTAATCCTGAAACCCACACAAAACTCCTAGGTGTCATCATTGACGATGAACTCAAATTCAACCTGCACATACTCCAATGCATAAATAAAACACATCGGAAACAAGGCTGCCTACACTGCAACAAAAAAATTCTATCTTCTACTGCTAGACACTCCCTAGCACAAGCACTGCTCCTCCCCCATCTCACATATGCTGCCCCTGTTCTAACCAACATTCATGCCACAAACTTGAAAAAACTTCAACAAACATACCATAATATAGCTAAATTTATTAGAAACTCTCCATACAACTCACACCATTGCCTGGCCCTATACTCTCTCTCCAATGGCTTCAAGTCCCCCAACTTCTTCTTCTATCACAATTTCAAATGTTACACTCTATTCCATACAAACCTTCTACCTGCAAAGCTCTTTCTTCTATAGTCTCCACCTATACCCCACCTCGGACCCTCCGCAACTCTAACCAGCAACTCCTGGATATCTACCAACCAAAGAAAAATGTAGGCAATAAACTTCCCTTATACATATGGTCAAGCACCCACCCATCCCACTTTAAAAAAGAACTGAAACTTCATCTACTTAACACCAAAACTTGCCCCTGTCATGACCCAACTTAATCCACTTTATCCCTGTATATGTAACAATCTCTCCCCAATTCACCTAGTAATCCTTTCAAGGTACTTACCTGCTAAACTCAACTAACAATACTGAAGGAATTAATAATCTTATAAGAATCTATATTTTTCTTTGTAAATAATTGCTATGTGTACTACACTTTGTGCATACTTTCTATTTTGTATCTTAGACTTGTATTTTGAAATTTCTGTAATTCTTTCATTGGGAAATGTTTTATACATTGCAAATTGTTTGTAACTGGAGCTTTTCTACTCGAGTCTCCACTGAAAATGGGCCATAAGCCCAGTTGGACCAACCCTGTCAATAAATAAATAAATAAATAAATTCAAGTGCTATCTGGGAATGTGTGTAGCAAGCTTTATAAAATCAATATCTTTTTGTTTCTAGATGGAGATCAAATCTTACAAACAACATACGAAATTAGTGAAATGCTTTGGATCTGTCCATTTACTTCTCTGTTGACAGAGAGAAGGAAGATGCATGCCCACAAAACTGCCAGGAAAAGATTCACCTTTTCTGACTTTGGAATTCAAACATATAATAAAGGCAGTTAAGCAGACTTTCAGGGCAGCACTTGTCTGTTCTGAGCAAGAGATCAGACCAAGAAGGAGTGCATCATCAAGCAGGCAGTTCACTCTTGCTACCATAAAACAGACCGAGCATGAATGGAAGAATGGGGCTGTAAATTGTCAAGGATAGTTCTATTTTTACCATTTCTAGAATGCATTCGGTTTGGGCAAGAGTTGGTAATTATTTTGCTAAAACAGTGGTAGTAGCAGAGCAAAGTGACTCAAAGTATAGCACATAACGACAAACACACATATGGCTACATAGTGTCTCTGCATGTGCCATTTTGTGGTAAAACAACCTGAATGCATTTTTCGTGATCATTGTGGTTGGAAGAATACATGCCAGATATCATACACATTTCTCCATGGGTAATACTTGGCCAGTCTCCTTTGTGCAGTGTCACTGAACCTAACATGGCAGCAGCTTTGTGTGTAGCATCCATGTAGTGAAACAGGATACTTGAGAACAGGTACAGAAATATGTAATTCATCAGGTTCATTAAGAGAAACCATTCAACATATACAGCTTCTTGTCTCTACGAATAAAGACCACTGCCACAGATATGGAAATGCCTTAGCACTGGTTAGTTTTCTTTGCCACTTTTTTTTTTGCCTCAGCAGCCTGCAGATCAGTAGCCCTCTCTAAGCCAATCAACTCATTCATTCCCCATCATCTGGGAAATGGACAGCTTGAAAAGGTCATCATTTAGGCAACCATCAGGGTAGGTCAAATATATATTTTTTTTGTTTTGCCCTGCCATCCCACTATATACACTCAGAATGTTTATGAAGGGGACGTGCACTGGGTGTACCACACAGGATGTCTGTCACTTTTACAAGGGGCATTGTCAGTAAGCAGGCCTGTCCTCTTTCCTTGATTACAGGCAGTGGGTACATTGTGTCTAGTGCAGAAATCACGCTGCTCTGTCTGGTCCCTACCACTAAGAGAGGTAAGCAAGCAATGCCTCTTCCCTCCTCTCGCTCCCTTCCTTCCTGGCTTGTCCAGTGCTGCGGACATTAAATGAACTCTTGCCATAGTCAGGGATTCATCCCTCTGCACCCAGAGCCAGGCAAATCACTTAATAATTGTGATCAAGCAAGTTGTTGTTATATTGTCACACCAAAGAGAAGGATAATGACATTCAATGACATTGAGTAACAGGTCACATTTGTTACTTTGTGATTTTTACAAATCTTTCTACAGACTCTGTGTGATGCAGAAAAATAAAGTATTAAATCAGGAGCTGTGAGACAGCTCTTGCTGGCAAACATGGGTAAAGCACTGACTGTGGAACAGGTAACCTGCGTTTAATGACTTGGGTGACCCACTACAAATGCTCTCTTTGCCAGGATGCCAACAATGACATAAAGTGCTTGCATGGCTGTCTGACTTATGGCTCCTCCAGATAGCTTCTGATCTCATCCTGACTGAAACTCCCTGGTAAGGGAAAAAAAAACTGCTGGTAAGCTGGCATGGGGGCAAAAATCACAAGACAAAAGTCATTATTATTATTATTGGATGCTGTGCTTAAATGAAGAGAGCGTAACTAACATGTTTATTTCTGTGTACCCATATCACTAACCAGCTGGAAGGCCTTGTTTGCATTAATCTGTGCTGCAGAAATGTAGGTCAGTGCATAGGTTCATAAATATAATTTGCAGTGATCTATGATCTATACTGCAAAAATGTAAGTCTGTATGTAGGTTCATACACAGTGTAAGTAATGATTCTACAGATGCAGTGAGCAATCTTAAGATGGTTCTCATTCTTGCATATACAATGAGGTATTCACGGGTTATCAAACATTCTTTCAACTAATGGATAAATATAAATCTGCTTAGCAAAATCATTCTGTTATCTCATATGTCACCTAATTATACTGCCAAAATTGTGCTGGTCATTCAAAACTAACAACATGTTGGAGGTGAAAAGCGATTTGGTGCCTTTCAGCCTGGAGTAAGATGTTTAACCAGCCAAATGCTTCACCTCTGATAGGTTTAACCTCTCTCATTTGGTACTACCACCCTGGAACTGAACATTTTCCATAACCACACACACTTTTTTTTTTCTTTAGACCTGTTCAGCTTTCAAGACAATAAGAAACTGAAATGATAAAAAATAAATCAAAGGTGAAAGTGGATTTGCTAAATGTCAGAATCATGAACAGTAAATTAACTGATTTAGAAGCTATTTTCCTGCTTGGTGGGTGTTGGTATGTGCACAACACTAAGCCCTGGTTTAAAAACTTAACATGCATATCACAAATTCTACAATACAGCTCCAAGAAATGAACGCAGGACTATAAATTAATTTATACAATAAATAAAATCAGTGGTAGAGAGCAAAATATTATGCAAATCTATTATACACCTTGTATGTCCCTACAGAGACTAAGAATGTAATAATACTCAATAAAAATGTAGTCCTTATGTGGGATTTTAGCTACCCAAACAACAGAGCGGATAAACTACACAGTCAAATAAATCTACCCAGTTAATAACTGACTATGGCATATAAATGAAATTGGAACAAATAATACAAACCAGCCTTTCTTAAGGAATCTTCCACATCTAACTATGAACCCCACTTGGTGGACAAAGCTAAGAGCAATAACAAAATATTCTTTAATTACATTAGAAAACTGATGGGTCAGATATGCATGTAACATTTTATTGTTATCAATACACTGAAACATTCACCAGTCCCAGGACATGGCAAATGTGCTTTCAAAAAAAAAAATGTACAGACTTAATATTAAGCAAAGAAATGTGTCAGAGTTCTTCAGAGATACAGAGAGACCTCTATTAACTCCACGCATAACTATAAGTGCAATTAAAAACTCAAGTGACATTAGCCTAGACACCATACCTCAAGCTTCCAGCAAGGAACTCCCTGACTAATCTCTTACCAGTCATTTTAAATAAAAATGTTAGCCTGTTGACACTTTCTTGAACTACAGAATCAGAAGTGCCACTCTAAAAAGAAGGTCACACCAGTCACTTAAACAATCTCAAACCCACCATGCTGACCAGTATAATATGTAAAATCAGGGTGACATTTACAATGGAGCTCATCCAAGTGACATAGGGGATCTTTTTCAATCACATATAGAACATTATGTGCTTTTTTTTGTTTTGTCCACAAACAGAGCATCCACGATACCAGGCATGCACTGAGAGAGAATCGCAACCCATGCAATTTTCAAACAAACAAAAAGACATAACAGTTTTTTGAAGGGGGGCAAGAGCCCCGAACTGCCCCCCCCCCATACCCACTGCTAATTATATATACTATCTCTGAGATCACACAATCCCTAGGGAAAGAGAATACTCTTCTACCTGGGCATTGTCGATCTCACACACCTGCCAACCATCAGCATATATCGACCAAATGCAGCCAAATGAACAGAAGTTGGCAAACCTGCATTTACACCGAATACAAAGGACATCCATATATACTGCGATGGTGGTGCTGCAGTAGCATTGTTGCCTCAAAGTAAGACATTGTCCTGTTCGATTCTCAGCTAAAGCGTCTTCTCTGTAGAGACATGCATGAATGGGCGTACCTTCATTGAAGGTTGTATGTCAGGGCTGGCAACTCTGTGCGTAAAAATCGGCTGCCAATCATTAGCGGACCTGAGTTCAGCTGTGGCGACCCCTACCCGGGAAAAAGTCGAAAGATACAACAACAAAGGACATCCATATTTCTGTATGTATATATATATATATATATATATATATATATATATATATATATATATATGGGTCCACTTTTTAATCTCGAAATACTGAAATCTATATATATGGATCTAGGACTGTTGAACGAAACTTCAGCATCCTGAATCCACAATAACCGAACACACTAACAAAAGCGCTTTCACTGAAAAAGCACTTTCGCTAAAGTGTGTTACAAAAAAAAAAAAGAAAAACATTAAATCTACTTTTATGCAGGGGGGCAAGTCCCCCCCTGCACCCCCCACCCCCTCACTTTAATATTCTCACTCCAAGGTCGCACCACAGTGGGGAAAAGGGAATTTTCCCTAATCCACACCGTAGTGCGACCAGCACAACGAGCATACTTATCCAAAAGTGCTGCTTTGGTGAACAGCACTTTCGGTTAATTATGTTCGTTAATTTCTGCTTCGGCAGAAAGTGCCGTCGGGGATCAGTACAAATCCCATATCTCTCTCTCTCATAGATATATATATATATATATATATATATATATATATATATATATATATGTGGATAGATATAATATAGTGCTCCGTGTAATAATGCCTTCATCGCATGTTTACTACCACCATACCAGTAACTTGCAAAAGTTGTGCTTTATAGCCTTTTCTTTCAATCATACATTCATAAAATTTAAAAATCAGGTACTACGAGTATCTTAGATTCAAAACATTTAACTTGTACAAACTGACAATGACAAGAAACAGTTCTAATTATCTCAGAGATTCGTTTATGCCAGATATCACTTATTGAAGGGGAACCATGAAAGTGACACTGATTAGATTAATGTAATTATAATCATAAATAGCTGTACAAAAATTACTTAATAGGAAATGTGTCACCTTTATAATTATGTGATAAGGAATGTGATGTTGCTATACAGTTTGAGAACAAGTAATTCAAGGTATAACAATAATCTTATAAAACCATTTACAAATATTTCAGAGTTTAAATGCATACATTCTTCTTCTTCATGCTATCCACACTATTACCTTAAAGAACTTAATGGAAATACAGGCATTATATTCAACTAATGATATTATTTGCAGTGCATTTTAAACTTATGTCATGTCTTCATTTAAACATGAAAGCCTGAGTTGTAAAAGCAATGCAGTTCTCTTCTCAGGAAAGGTGGGTTAATATACTACTGAGCTTTGTTCAGTAGTCTGGGAAACCTATCATATCCTTTGAATGATATACTCAGGAGACACCATGTTCATTCTGGTATCTTAGCCACAAAATGCAAAACATGGCCAAGTTTTCATAGGTACAACAAGCATTTCTACTATTTTAGGCAATCATATGCTTAGAGAACACTGGAATTTCAGAGATACAGCTTTAGATGGAAACAAAAATAAGGACATTATGCAAACAAAAACATAGACATTACAAACAGCTCACTCTGTGCTCCTAGAATAGTTTAATTTTCTAGGCAATAAATGCTCTTTAAATCTGTGGGAATACAATCTGCATTTACACCTGGGTTAATTTGGTGCTTTAGCTTATTCCCCAGCTAAGGTCATAACTGAGGTGCTATTACAAATCATTGCCTGGATGGTAGTTGTGGTATCGCTGTCATTGCATTATGGCCACCTAGAGGAGAAAACTTCAGTCTTTATTGCTCATTTTCCTAATTCAGAGGCACGCCCAAAATGTACGAAGTGGAATGGAGAGGTGAGCGTCCTGAATGGAGAGATGGGGGTCCAAATGGAGGGGTAAGGGGTTCAAATGGGGAGATGAAATCAGCAAGAAATGGAGAGTAGCACTGCTGGAACTAAATTCATCTTCAAGACTTCGTAAGTACCTTCATGTGTTGGACCCGCTTTTCACAAAATCTCACCAAGACAACACTTATATATATACTGCATTTTATATAGTAAGTATCTAGAGAATTGTTTGTTTGTGTCTTTCGGCTTTTCCCGGTTAGGGGTCGCCACAGCGGAACTCCGGTCCGCTAATGATTGGCAGTTGATTTTTACGTACCGGCTTGCCAGACCTGACGTATAACCTTCAACGAAGGTACGCCCATTCACGCATGTCTCCACGCAGAAGACGCTCTAGCTGAGAATCGAACCAGACAGTGTCTTACTGTGAGGCGACAACGCTGGTAGGTTAAAAATAATTAAAAAAATAGACAGCTAAGCGAACTGATCCCAGGATCAAAGGGGCCCAATCCTGGTGTACTGGTGCCAGGACTGGAAAAACAACAGTACAAAATCCTCAGGATACTGTAACAGGGGTAGGCCAGGTGCAGGTGGAAGATAACCCACTGTTTCAGAAGGAAGTAGTAGTCCACAAATAAAACACAAAAAGGACAGATGAAAAAAAGACCCATAAGGATATAAATGTGGACTACTGAGAATAAGGAAGAAATAATGGATTGCTACTATTATGAAAGAAGCCTAGAACGTCTGGCAAGCAGATGTTTAGAAAGATTAAGAGAAAAATTAGAGAAAAAAATAATTGCTAAGAAAAACTGACAAGGGATTCAATTGGAAATTTGTATTAATTAATACGATATATTTATGAAAACCATTATGTAGACAAAGGAACTTTGGCTGCCTGGAAAAAGAAGGGACAGAGGATATGCAAAAATATAAAAAACAAAACACAGAGATTTTTGAAATGTAATAAAAAAAACATGGACATGTGCATAAAAAAGAGATCCAGTATGGTGTAATACTTATGCAAAAGAGAAAACCAAGCTAATCACTGCAAAAAAAAAAAAAAAAAAAAAAAAAAACAGCTCCAAAAACATCTGAAGAGAAACACAGGTGAAGGTACCCAGGTATGGAACCTTTATCAATACAAGCAATAAGAAAACAAAGGGGAATGTAGAAAACAGAATTAGCAAAGTATAAGTTAAACAAATAGAAACTGAAGTTATCTGTAGAGGAAAGGATTTAGTGTGGAAAATCCAACACAGGCAATGTTACATGATGGAATTATGCATGCCCAGATTAATGAGCAACAGGGGGAGCAGGAGGCATCTGAAGAAGATTTGTCACATGGTGATGTTCTGGAGCCTTCTGCAGGAGACTGGTACAGAAGGCTAGTTGAAGATGCACAGTAAGGGAAGGAGCAAAAGACAGTAGGAACTCTGAGAAAAGTAATTTTGTGGACTGATGGGCTAAAGGGTTTCCGTATAATGAACCAACAGCTGAAGCAGGGTGCATGTAAAGAGGATATGTCAAAGAAAGATTTTCTGGAACTTTTTTTAGTTTAGTCAGAAAAAACACAAAGCAAATAAGACACAATCAGAAGAAAATGATTTAAGTGAAGACCTGCTTGATTTAATAGAGATGGATAAATATATTAAGGTCAATGAAAGAATTAGATTACAGAATGTAAATCAGACCCAACATATGAGTAGATTGGTAAAACAGATGAATACAGTAATCAGGAATGTTAAAAGAAATGCATGTGATAGAACATAAAAAATAGACTACATTGCTGTACAGCTAAACTAATAATGGATAAAGCATAACCAGAAAAATGTAGAATAACAATGGGAAGGAAATAATCAAGTTATATGACACCACAGAAACAACAAATAAAGAAAACTACATAGTAATTAAGACGAGTATCACTGTTAGAAGAATATAGTAAAGGGACGAGATAATCAAAAATACTTAGAAAGATAGATGTAATAAAATCAATGCACATAATCAAAACAGTTCAAGAGTTATATATTACTGCCAATATGCAAAATAAGCTATCTATGGATGACCCAAAAATATTTTATAGAGAAGTAGGAAACTAAAGCAAAAGAAATAGAAACATTACCAAAAAAAGAAGAAATAGACATATTTTCTCTAAACAGTTATCAAAACCTTGTGGAACATAACAAAGATGCTGAGTATTAGAATAATAAAAAACAGTAAGTACAGGATATGAAATGGGATAAAGTAATGGTTAAAGAAATTAAGACAAAAGTTAAAAAAAGATCCTAACTGAAAAAACAGTGGACCTAGATGCAGTACTTAACTTCTGGTTAAAAGCATTAATATCTTTACACTAGATTAAGCCCTAAGAACTACTTATATATACATCTCAAACAAACATCAGCCTGGTTAACAACGGGGAAAATTACTCCTTAACAGTGAACCTGCAAGCCATCCTAAGAACTATAGACTAACAACTTGCATTCTGTCAATGTACAAACTATGTACTGCTACTGAGACAGACAGAGTTTGTAGTTATTTAGAAAAAAATAAACTCAGTTATAACAATAGAACTAAAGGGTAACAAAAGAAGGACATTTGGAACAAAGGATTGTTTGTTGCTACTTAACAGAATATTGTAAAAAGAAGAAGAATGCAAGTATGGTATGGCTAGATTACAAAAAACATTTGATAGCAACATTGATCAATTACATTACAGTCATTGTCCATGAAACAGTGGCAAACCACTTTGCAGTTGAGCCATGACAAAGGACAAATTATTATTGAAGGAATAAAATTCAAATATTCCAGAGTGATACATTGTCACTAGTGCTATTTCATCTTGCCCTTACCCATTAAGCTGACTACTTAACTGATTAGGCTATGGTTACAATTTGGCTCACAGAAAACAACCTTGTGTGTGATTTAAAATGGTATAGTTCATCAGATAAGGAGTTGAAAGCACAACTACAACTGGTTAAAACTTTCTCAGATGACAGACAAATGACATTTAGACTTGATAAATGTGCAAAAGCAACACAGAGGAAATAACAAAATTGGATAAGAATGTGATATAAAAGAACTTGATCAGAAGGGAGTGTACAAATATTTGGGAACAGATGAAGGATCAACAATATAATATTGAACAGATGCATTTTAATCTCAGTAAGAAATTCTTCAGAAGATTAAAACTGATATTGAAAACTGCCTTGACAACTAGGAATAAAGCCCAAGTTCTAAATCAATTTGCACTTACTGTTCTAACTTGCAGTTTTCGGGTGACTGATTAACCTCAAAAATTAATGGATGAATTGGACATGACAACAAGAAAAATGCTTTATGCTTATTAAATAATTTCTAAACTCAGAGCATACCAAGATTATATATTGCTTGCTCTGAAAGGGGCATGGACTTCCTTGAAAATGATTGCATGTGTAGATGCACAACCGTGGGAATGCATACATATTTGCTGATTTCATCAGATGGAAACATAGTGAAAGTTTTAAAAAAATGAGGAGGAGTGGTCTGGAGATCAGTGTGTATGTACAGCTTTAAGAAGCTGTCTAGGGACTTGCATAAGTGCATAAATACTGAGCATGTGCGAGCCTGACTGCCATTTTGTAGTAAGCTGTTGAGAAGTAAGCATGCATGCCTGTGTAGTCTATCAGTTAATCAGTTTGTTTTTATTTTGTAATTCTGCTATCCATCCTGATGTGTTTCTATGTAATAAAGCATATAAACAAACTACCCCACCTGTTCATCATCTATAACACAGAAGGAAACACGACAAAGTCTAAGATGACATCCTTGCTAACTTTAGCAGAAGCATTTTGATGTCAAGCGGGAATGGAAATCAAACCACAGGGAGACAAAACTCAGACAGCAACTGAATGTACCAAAAAAAAACAAATGAAAGAATATACGGAGAAGGATCAGATCAGAAAGAAAGAGATGTGAAAAATCTATAAATACAGTAAATTCTCAGTTAACTGGAACTCAAGCAACCAGAAAAAAATGAAGAAAAACAGTACAGTATGAACAATTCAGTTTTTTATGTGTCGCACTTTCTGTTTTCCCCCCACCCCCGCAAAACACATACCTTGTTTTCAGAGTTTTAGAGTCTTAAAAGGAAGATACAAATTAATTCCCTCTCTCCCCAACCTGAGAACAAGTTAAACCAAAGAATTCAAATCACTAAAATGTCAACAATCGCTCCATACTCAGTCAGTCTGCATCAGATTGAACATTCTCTCTCAAGTCTCTCTCACACACACACAGCCTCTTCAGTTTTCATACATGCATTCACTCATTCTTTCTCTCTCCAATCTCTCACACACACTCTCTTTAGCTTTCATACATCTCTCCAATCTGTCACACAGTCACTTCTGCTTTCATACATGCATTCACTCTCTCTATCTCTTGTTTGTCTGTCTCTCTCTCTCTCTCTCTCTGTTCAATACATTCAATTCCAATCCACTCAGCATGCCACTGAAAATCATTCTTCGTGCCACTCTTTCTAGTGGAAATATAAGTTTAAAATATTACTATTCCAGCCAGACTTTTAATTACTGTATTTCAATATTACAATCAAATCAATACAGTGTTTATGGTATGGTATGCTATAGTATAGGGTAGAGTATTTGTCAAGTCTATTTTTAATAGTAACTCTCATGCACCAGAAACTAGACTTATCCGGCATCTCCCAATCCCCATTCCCTGTGGGTGTCGGATAACTGAGCGTTTACTCTATAGTGACAAGTACAGTGATCGCCTGGAGCAATATCATGTTGACCAAAATGGTCGAAGAGAGGTGAACTGAAACCAAAAGGAAAAAGATTAATAATGTAGCCAAGGATAGTAGAACCAACTGCATGCTGGTTTACAAAATCCATTGAAAAGTTGGGGAGAAACAGACAATAGCAGGCTCTGTAAAACGAACTGGAAACTGTTGCACACCTTCCTGCTGCTTGTGATACACTCATGGCAGAGAGCCTGTATACTGAAATAAACAATAATGTGCCAAGACCGTTGCACTGGGAATTCTGTAAACACTGCCATGTAGAAGTAGCTGTGAAGCATGAACCACAAAGCATGACAGAAAATGATAAAGTGCATATTCCATGGGATCACCCATTACCAACGGTTCAAAAAATTGATGTGAGAAAATCAGATACAGTAGTCCATGAAAAGAAAAATGACAAAAGTAGCATTTATCAGTGAGACCACTACACTCAGTGATTATAGCACCTTAAGTAGAGTGAGACAAAATGTCATAAAATAATAGGACTGACAGCCAGAAATGAAAGCGATGTTGAAGAAAGATATCCAGTCAGTTCCAACAGTAACAGCAGTAGGTCCAATAAAAAGGAATTTGCAGTTTTACTTAGCTATGTTACCAATACATGTAACCTCATATAAATTACAGAAGGAGGTAACTTCTATGCAGATTGCAGCTGATGAAAAGAGCACTCTTGGCTAAAATAAAAGACTGAAGCAATAGAAATTTCATGGACTGTAATTGTACCCTGACTTAGGAATGGGGCCCATTCCCCATCATTGTATCAGAAACCCAAAAGACTTGAAGAAAATTAAACTGGAAGGGGGCAAGCTACACTCATTTGAAAAACTGTGATGGAGATAGGGAATGACACAGCTTTGTCCATTTCCAAAGAAAATGGGAAAAGGGGACCTATGGTGCTCACGGATAATGTTCTGACTGTTCCTCAGATGACCCATGCCTGATAAGCAGCAGAGATGCTAGATGAGCAACAGGTGAAGGATGAGAGTGAAAGGCTGACATTAGGACTGTCAGCCTTGGAAGGAGTAGAGAGGCAGCCTAGGCTCACTGCAATAAAGCAATGTTATGTTAAAGCAATGTTATGAGCCTGGTGATTGCCATGCTGCAGACGTTGTGTGTCATTTATCTGGTAGGTTGCATATGTGAAGAAGTACTCATGCACCTCCTGAAGGCAGAGAATGTGGAGCACACAAGGCTGTCACAGGGCGGCGGGAGTAGGGGACACTTCCAACCTGCAGAAAGATGCTGTGTAAGCATTGTCGATCTTACAAGTGGCAGACTTGGGTCAGGGCACAAGCATCATTGATCTTTCTAGCCACAGACTTGTATCAGATTGAGCACAGGAGATGCTGAGGTATGTCCAGTAGACAGTGAACAAGGAAAGGAACTGGTGGCAAGATGGCCAGCTGTAGTGAGAAAAATACAGAAGAATTAGAAATCTAGATGCACAACATACAGAACAGAAGAGTATTGTAAGCAAAAGAAGTCCATGTCAGCAGATATTTTTTATTTATTTATGTCTATTTATTTTTTTATTTTTTGCATACTGAAAAGCACTACAGAATGAAAAAAAAATCTAAACTGCTCCTTCTCCAGTGTTATGAACACTGGACATGATTCAGAATTTTGTTCAAAGAAAGGTATACAGCTGGATCCTAAAAATGGATCAGAGAAGGTGATGCTGCCATCCGCACCACCTGGAAACAGTAAACTACCAGGCAGCATTACATAAAAAAGTCTTAAATGTCACAGGTTCTTAAGTCTGGGAGTGGTATCACTGGCAGAAAATGGGCTGCTAGCTGGCTAAGAATCATGACAAAGGACAAAGTAAGACAGAGAGAAAGTGATTAAACAGCAACAAAGGTTGTCTGACAAATATTTCCTCAGAAACAAAACAGAAAGATAATATAGCTCTTAAATCCAAATTAACCTGAACAGTTGCTATATACATTTTATTTTCTGAACTGTTCAGAAGGTATTGGCTACATTTCAATTCTAATGTGTTTAATACAAGCACTTTTAAGATGACTCCCAAGAAGGAGGGTGCACCAACATATTGGAGACCATCAGAAAAGTGAGCTACGGTAGTCTGTTATACAGAACTACTCTTACTGTTGCTAAAACCACTACTACTGTGGTTATTACAGCAGCTATATCTGCTTCAATCAATTCATTTGTTTTGTTGGAAATCATGTTAAGGACACCTTGATTGCAGATTAAATGTATACTATGCAATAAAGATCAGATGACCTTGCTTGGTGTAAGAAATGTCAAGACAATACGATAAATGCAAATTTAGTTTCTCAACCACCCAGAGTTTTTGAGAAAAACTGGTTATTTTGCTTTCATTCGGTTTTTAAAATCAAATGCCTGTTCTCAACAATCTAATGGACTAATACAGAGAGACAGCAGAGAGCACCACCAGCAATGTATAATTTTTCATTATGTCATGGTTTTCCTAATTACCAGTAATGTAATTGCTAGATTCAGCAAGGAAAACTCCTCTGGCATCACAACAACTAATAATAATAAACAGAAGCACCTGAGAATGCAATGCAAGTACTGTGGAACACAGCAACAAACTTAACAGCATCTTCCTACCACATTAGAAACACATCTTGAAGGCTTTTTAATGAATGTGTGGGTAAATAATAACACCCAATGATGTGATCTCACAGAAAAATGTTGTTATAGGTACATCCAGATTTATTAGTTTAAGAATAAACCTCAGTTTATTCTGCAACGCCAATGTATTTTGACAAGATATTAGATATGTATCAGAAGGTACAAGCTTAGTGCTAAACTGATGCTACCAGACTCGAGCACTGATAATCAGATCCATGGTTTCCTACTGAATTGCTGAGTAAGAAGTTATTGCATATCACAATTTACCAAAACAGTATTTTTTCTTAAAAAATCAAGTTGGTTCTGACTGTAACAAACACACACACACACACACACACACACACACACACACACACACACACACACACACACACACAAAACTTATATTGCCTTACCTGAAGTCACACAACCTCAGGGAAAAAAGTACAAAGCACAGCTCAAACTGAAATATTATTTCAATATAATTACAAGATTTGATGAGCTTGCAACCAATAATTCATTGGAACCTGATTACAAAAAACTTAATCTTAGTGTAACTCTACTTACACTGTGAGTAGGTCTTTTGAAATCTGGCCCCCAGTGTAAGCCTGTTTATGGATGGGTTTTACACTGGAGTAAGTCATTTACACTGAGAGCAAGTCTTTTGAAATTTGGCCCTAAGTTTCCCAAAAGCACAGATCACAACATAAGCTGTACAGCATGCACAAAACTTCTATCAGAGCATACTGAAAAATGTAAAATTACATTTTTGATTCACTAGAAAATATGTGCATCTCAAAAGCAATAGTCTAATGTCTCCAACAAGGTATTAATGTGCCATGTGAGCCTGTTATCAAGTCTACATCTGAGCAGGAGTATATTAAGCCACCTGGAAGCACAGATAAAAACAAAAATGACCACCACGCTGGTTTCACTCAGTTATTTAGTGAACATCAGTTAAAAAAATAAATAAGTCAAACTGAGGAAAAAAGGAAAACAATAAAGTGGCAGTTACAAGATGCTGTTATTTTAGATTTATCCTCGCTGTCTGCTGTACTTAGAAAGCCACTTTTATCAAGCATGGATAAATAAATACGAACAAAACTAATGCAATTAATTGCTTTAAAATGACAGAGAGAGAATGTGTGACTGAGTATATGTACATGTGTGCATGAACGAGAGAGGCAGGCAGAGAGAGAGAGAGACAGAGAGATGCTCTATCTGTGCTTCTGCATATGAGAGAGAGAGAGAGAGAGAAAGAGAGAGAGAAGAAAGAGGCTGTGTCTCTATATTTGTAGTGCATGTGTTTATATGAAACTCATACTGTAGTGTGTGTGTGTGTGTGTGTGTCATCCTTGTAAAAATACGTCTCCAAATATCAATTACATAGTCTACAGCAACTATGAAATATTAGACACAGGAACTGTTTTACTAAGAAATATATACAAAAATAAAAATACATAGCCTATTTTCTAAGCACAGTAATGCCCTGCAGGATGAGCATTATAGCTGAAATGGCAGCCCTTCTGGGGGCTTCAGTGCAGTACCCCTATTCAGAAATTAATGCTGGTACTGTATTTGCAGTCAGAACAGAAGTGCTGTAGCACTCATATGTTCATAAGGTATGCACCAGAGTTAAGGCCATATGGCTGACTGGTAACACTGACTCCAAGATTTCTGGATCAAAAACCTCATCCTCAACCCACAAATCCAATTGTCTTTTATGGGTCTTTAAGTTCTTCCTGTTTCTAATTTGTAGTGGTAACTTATTTCATAACACCAACAATCTTTAAGTTAAGTAAGAAGGATATAACTGTGTCTCTGAGTATCTAAATCAAGCATCACAGCATAACGTCCATGTTAAATTACTGTTGTAAATTTTCAAATCTAAGATAGCTTGTAAATAAGAGTTGCTACAGACTTTGTAGTCAAATATTAATATACTGCTGTTGTAATGATAATGAATAAAGCAGTGTAACTTGCCTGGTAGTTGGGAGGTGCTCAGTACGTAAGTGGTCCTCATTGGATTTGATTATCCTGTTATTTAGCTGGTAATTTCTTTGGTTGTCCTGGAGTGGTAGTGGCTTCTCCTGGTCTGGGATCCGACAACCTACATGACAATACCAGGACTGATAGCTTCTGGGAAACTAACTATTGGAGATCACCCAAATGCTGCAGGACAATGCCACATGTACAGTCCACCCAAGTGCACCATAGGTGGGTACCCAAGGACTTCAAGCATCTCCCAATGCCCACCAATTGACTGACTGTGCGCAATCTAAATTCAGTAAAAGAAAATGTTTTTCAAGGTAAAATAGCCTTTATATAGATAAAATATTTGACTCTGATTCATCCAGGTAGTGTGAGATGGTTTTGTAAAGTGGAAAACTGTTTTCTTGCCTTTCATTCATCAAGAAGATCCCACTTCTGACATTATGTCAGCATGTGCACTTTCAATTACATAATTATTTTCATTCTTAATCTTAAAAATGTAATTCTTTCCACCCTAGTTATGGCTCTGCATTGTTGTTGTTGTTTGTCTTTTCGGCTTTTTCCTGATTAGGGGTCGCCACAGCGGAACTCCGGTCCGCTAATGATTGCCAGTAGATTTTTTATGGTGCCGAGTTGCCAGCCCGATGCCCAACCTTCAACGAAGGCACGCCCATTCACACATGTCTTTCGGAGGCCACTCGACTGCGAGGAGGACATGCAGACTCCACACAGAAGGCACTCCAGCCGTGAATCGAACATGAGAACCTCTTGCTGTGAGGTGACAACGCTACCGCTGTAACACCGCGGCTTCAGTTATGGCTCTACATTATGGTACAAAATTAAAGGGAACCTCATACATTAGTTAAAATGGTAGCTGTTTTACACACATGTATAGTACACAAACACTGCATTTCACTTGCCATTACATCCTATTATAGGTTCATAGGTATATAGGCATTTACTAGGCTAACGACCACAAGGGCCTTTTTTAAGCCTAGCCATGCATCCCAAATCTTTGACAAGTACTGATATGCTTGATAAGTGTAAGCATGGGCCTGGGAGATTAACCATTTACAGGTTACCTGTGTCCATTAGAGACATAGGTGCCAAACCAGGGATGAATTTCCGGTTTCCCATCCAATTGTCCAAGTTGCACTTGAATTGGGTTAGGGAGGAACTTCTTTGCAAACTAGCCTTATGTTCTTCTGCATAATGATCTGCCTATGGTGTAACACTGCACTTCAAGGAAAATGCAAGGAAATACGTGAACTATAAGCACGAGGGCACTTCAGAAAATAAAGGCACCTATAAAACTGTAAGTTATAAAAATATAAAGTAAAATGGTTTACTTGATTCTGTAATGAGTAGTTACAGACAAAAGCTACTCTTTCCTCCCACAAAGAAAAAAATAAAAATAAAGGCCCTACTTGTTTAGATTGTTTACACAAGAATAAAGGAAGAATATTCAGGGTACGAGACAAAATACAGGTTAGAAAGGTTCTAAAATCACAGCAAGCATGAACATGGACTGCGTATATTTTGATAATGTTACTGCTAAGGATGAGACAGTCCAAGAAAATACAGAAGCAACAGGGAGAAGGGTACTAGATGGTATAATTTAGAGATGCAGAATTAGCTTACAGATCCAGATACCTCAAGAAACCTTGACTAGGTGTCCATCAGCATTTCTCACCAAGGACCTATAATATCTTCTTTACTCCATGAATATTTAGCAAATCAAATGCATCCAAGCATACACAATCATGAGATCTGTAAACTCAAGCAGCATCTGCTATAGTATTGACTCTGAAAGGGTTATGCACAGTTTCAGGCCCTGTAATCATTTCTTCCAACAACCTGAGGATGGCAAGACCAGCACACAATCGCAAATACTACAGACCTGTCCGAGTCCAATGAAGTGTTTTCCTAGCGGTTTAGTACAAACTCAAGTACAGCAATCAATGTAATATTTCCAGCCATCAAATATCATCAGCCTGATGTGTACGTCTCACGTAATTTCTTAACAAAGCCAATTGTTTTTAATGAAGATTGAGTAGAAAACAGAGACTGGAAACACTTAAGTACCAAACAATATAGTCTCCATTTAACAAAAGACTGAACCCGCAATGAATTCTGAGTTACAGGCAGACTTATTAGTTGTTAATAAGGCCTGAGTTTCAAACCCAGGCATTTCTCTAGGATCATCCTATTGACATCTCTAGGAGTCCAATATTGTCTGTCCAAATCCACATTAATAATTCCAAAAGCATGCTACATGTGTTATTGAAGAGCATTATCATATACGTAAAATTATAAGGAACAAAACTACATCAATATTTGTCCTCTGTTTAGTGCAACTAAAGAGGTATTGAAAGCTGTTCATACATTTATACTGTAAGAATTTTCATATTTCTCTAAATATCTCAACAATGAAGTATAAGCAGAACTGCTTAGCCTCATATGGAAGCACTCAGCTGGATGAGCAAAATGCTGCTGACAGTATATGTGGGTAGCTTTACTAGTTACTGAGAAGTTGTAAGCTGTTTACAAAACATTGCAAAATAATATTTACAGTGCTTGTTTTGACTTATAAAATACAATTCAAAATCTAGACTCTAGTTAATATGTCCTTTATAAAGCTCTGTTGGTTCTAAACAGTTTGCAATTAACACTTCCTTAATAACTCCTACTGCACTTACACATCTAGAGAAACTGCATTAACATTTGCTTGAAGTGTAAGGATTTGACTTGTGTAGCGCACCCACAGGTGTAGGTATGTAGGTGTAGGTGTACGGTTTCCTTCCTACTTGACTCTGGTGACAACTCTATTTACACCCAAGGTTGCAAATAATAACAGATTTTATTCTAGATGGAAACTCTAGTCTTAACAGGCAACAGCACAGTAGCAAACAAATTATTGCAGTAGCACAAAGTTTAGCAATAAGGCAATATGAGGTATACATACAGTGAAATTACACCTCCCAGAACTCAATAAGATAGGCCTTTTCATTCAAATATGAGCAAAAATGCAATGTCATTGAGCAGTAAAGATTCTATAATGCAGCAAAACTAACAGCAGCTATAACCTTGATCAGTTCTAATCAGACCAAACTGTGAAAACACGCTGTTATACTCTGTTCACTGGCAAGTGACTACTGACAGTCTTAATGCCAGCATGATGGGAGACAAAGTTGGAGCTCATATGAAACCTGGGTATTTGTAATCTGCAAAGCATTAAACGGGAAATCCACACTGAGGGGTGAGTAACATGAGACCACTGAATGACTGCCAGTACTATTTTGAGATAAAGCTAAACGATTACAGTTCAGAAAAGGAAAAAGGGAAAAAAACCCTAGGCAGACAGTCCCAGTCGAAGCTACAGCACAATCTTATGAAAGTATAAAATGGCGGCTGAAGCCTCTCACCACTCTGTCGATAACAGTCTGGATATCAGGCACCGCAGTTCCACTGATGAGAAGTGTAGAGGTCACCTAACAGCCATCCGGTAATCAAAAATGGCTTCTTTATAATAGGCTCAACAGTATTCCTGTTCTTGCTGATCAGATGTAGATGTGGGACTATTGGTTCCAGACTTCTCTCCTGATTCCACAGATCACCATCGACCAGGTTTTCCAAGGAGGGAAAAACACAATCTGCAACTTCACTTCCATCTCCCAGACACTAGAAACATCAGGTTTTAATGCAAGGCCCCTTATTCCTTCCCCTTGTGTTTCAGTCTCCTCCCTTTCACTTTTGTTTCACTCTTTTATATCAAATGAAAAAGAGCTCCACCTTGTGGTGTATCGGAAAGCTACAGTCTGTTAACCATACAGTGAAATACAGTGGGAGCTACACTCTCCCCCCACTTGAAAACTTGGGTCCTCCCAAGTCAAAGATAGATTAGCAGCCATATATATATATATATATATATATATATATATATATACATACAAACAGTAATTCACCATCAACTGAACAGTATTTCTGCATTCAAAAGGTACATCCCACCAAGGGTGATCAACATTATGCTTAGCTTGGGATGGGCTGCCACCAATTGAGCAGGAGGCATAGGGATCATGGGTGTAGACTCTCTGAAGAGCAGTGGCCACAGGCTCCCGTGTACTATGTCCCAAACTGTCATATGTAAGCCTCTGTGGGGGCCGAATCAATCTCTGAGGCTTTGTTTTGAAAGAGACAACTGGGGAACTCTGCTCTGAAGGGTTGGTCACTCACATCACACTCACTGTCCAGTTCCTCAGTAGGCATATTGTCTACTTCTAAGATTTCCTCTCGTATAACTTCACTTTCTTTCTCCATAGCTGTACAACTGTCCACAGCACCATTATCCGAAGTTTGCATAGCAGGACCTCCATCAGTATCCGGTTCTGCAAGAGGCACAGAAACATCACTCAGTCTATTGTTGGTGCTGGACTGTTCAAAGTGACCAGGGCCAAATTCTGGTGCATTTACATTGAGATTGCAGTCCATGTAACATCATCATAGAAAAGTCCACTGAAACCCCCGTCATCATCACTGTCCTCCTCTCCTTCAGCAGGAGGAAGCATAGGCTCTTGAACATTTGGGAGGATATCTCCTCTCCACCTTAGTCTTCTAGATTGCCTTGAGTTAGGTTTTCACTGAGCCATTTTGTGTTCTGGATTCATAAGTCTCACTGATTCTACCAAAGGCATTAAGTTGTTGCTGTGCCAGGTTTTGATGGGTCCTTCTTTCCCCTCAGGGCAGACTTGGTAGACAGGAATGTTAGGTAGCTGAGAGCAAATTATGTAGATCTCAGATCCCCAGCGGTCAGCTAGTTTGTGCTTTCCTTGCAGGCCCAGGTTTCTTAAGAGAACTCTGTCCCCTGGTTGCATGTCATGTATCTTCACTTTTTTGTCATAGTGAGCCTTGTTTTGCTGATGTCTTTGTCCTATTGATTGTTCAGCAAGCTCATAGGCCTGTCTGAGGTGCTTCTTGAGTCTCTCCACATAACTGCCATGAGATCGCACTGGTGTATCATCAGCTGTGACTCCAGAGGTGATGTCAACAGGAAGATGAGCTTCTCTTCCAAACATTAAGAAGTAAGGCGAGAATCCTGTAGCATAATTTTTAGTACTGTTGTATGCATGCACCACTGTGGCTACATGTCTACTCCATTGACTCTTCTCAGCAAATAGTGTTCCCAACATGTCTAGTAAAGTTCTGTTGAAACGCTCAGGCTGAGCATCCTCTTGAGGATGATAGGGAGTGGTGTGACTTTTCTGAATTCCCAAAAGAGTGAGTAGTTCATGGACAAGCTTGCTCTCAAAGTCACACCCTTGATCAGAGTGTATCCTTTTTGGCAGGCCGTAGTGTACAAAGAACTTCTCAACAAGTAGTTTTGCCACTGTAATAGCTTTCTGATGGCGAGTTGAAAATGCTTGAGCATATTTGGTATAGTGATCTGTCACCACCAGCACATTACTGATCGCACCTTCGTCCAGTTCAATGCAAAGGAAATCTATACAGACCAGTTCCTTGGACCCACTACTCTCCATTTGAACCAATGAGGCAGCTCTGGTGGGCAGTCTTTCTCTAAATGCAGCGGAGACATGTACATCAATAATCTTAAACATCTTGTTTCATGCATGGCCAGTAGAATCTGGCTCGTACAAGGCCCAGAGTTCTGTCATAACCAAGATGACCATGTTCTTCATGCAATGACCAAAGTACTACTTCTCGATACGTTTGAGCAGGCAACAATTGCCATTTTTCACTGCCAAGTGCACTAGGAGATCTCCTATACACTAGTCCATTTTGTATCTGGAGTCTGTCCCATTCTT
This sequence comes from Protopterus annectens, assembly GCF_019279795.1. Lineage (NCBI taxonomy): Eukaryota > Metazoa > Chordata > Ceratodontiformes > Protopteridae > Protopterus > Protopterus annectens. Next base: position 937,049,150 of record NC_056745.1, read on the forward strand.
TAGCAAACGTCTTGCCAGTGGATGAATATCTGTGCGAAGCATATCAACCTATTTCTTCTCTAAAGCAGCTACCACCAGCTGATCTAAGGAGTCTTCTCTTTGATCTCTCCTGAGGTCACTGTTACTCAAAGCTGGTAGTGATGAAGCCTGTAAAGTGACCAGATTACAGTAAGCTTGGTGTATGCTTTTTGCAGACAGACCCAACTTCTGGCCCCAACATTCAGTTTGTTGGTAGCAGGTTGCAATCTGGCACATAGCTCACATTCCTGGTGCTGGAATTTCCACCCATTTATCATCGGGGTGTAAATCCTTTTGAGGTCTTCTGGACAGACTATCATCATCTCCATTTTCGTGTCCTGGGCGATATTTTAAACTGAAGTTGTAGTTGGATAAAGCTGCCATCCATCTGTGGCCAGTAGCATCTAGCTTTGCAGTTGTCTGGATGTATGTCAGTGGGTTGTTGTCAGTCTGAACTTCAAATTCAGCCCCATAGAGGTAGTCATGCAGCTTGTCTACTACAGCCCACTTTAAAGCAAGGAATTCCGACTTGTGTGCAGGATAGTTCCTTTCTGTTGGAGATAAACTTCGACTGATAAAAGCCACAGGTCTCAGTTTCTTGTCATGCTCCTGGTAAAGGAATCCTCCTAAACCAACTCTGCTAGCATCCACGTGTAATGTGTATAGCTTTGTTGAGTCAGCATATGCTAGCATTGGGGCATGTGTGAGACAATACTTAAGCTGTTAAAACGCCTCTTCGCACTCAGGAGTTCAACGACTCTTGATGTATTCTTTAGAGGCTCTCCATTCCTTTGGCTTCTTCAGAAGGATGTCTTAATCTGTTTCATCTGCTTCCTGATCATTTTGGAGCAATTGATTGAGTGGTCTTGCTATCTTTGAAAATCCTTCCACAAACCTTTTATAGTAACTGCAGAACCCAAGGAAAGATCGCAGCTCTGTGATGGTTCTGGGTCTGGGCCAAGTTGTCACAGCTTCAACTTTGCTGGGGTCTGTGGATATTCTATTTGCAGACACTACATGTCCCACATAGGTCACTGAAGGTTGGAAAAATTTGCATTTGTCCAGTGACAACTTCAGGCCTTCCTTCCTTCTGAATTCTGTCCAATACTTTCATCAGTCTTTCTTTGTGCTCCTCTAGGGTCTTCCCAAAGACAATGATGTCATCAAAGTAGACTAAGACTTCCAGGAGATGCATGTCTCCGACTGTTCTTTCCATGATTCTCTGGAAAGTTACCGGTGCATTCGATAAACCTTGAGGTAGACGATTAAACCCCAAAAATCCCAAAGGAGTGATGACGGCAGTCTTCTATTTATCTTCTGGGTGCAAAGGGATTTGATAGCATCCACTCCTTAAGTCTAGCACACTGAACCACTTACTGCTCACCAGGCAATTTAGAGCATCTTCAATCTGGGGTGTTGTGTACTGGTCAGGAATGGTTCGCTGATTCAGAGTACGAAAGTCAATACACATGCGAATTGACCCATTTTTCTTCCTGACAACGACAATGGGAGAGGCATATGGACTTTTTGACTTTCGAATTATCCCTGCAGCTTTAAATTCTTCCAGATGTTTTCTCTAGTCCTTCAGATCCTCCAGATCTCTTGGGGCTACCCTTCTGGAACATTCTCTGAAAGGCCGGTCTTCTTTTAATCTTATTCTGTGTTTTGCAATTTTCGCACAACCCACATCTAGCTCACTTGTAGAAAAACAATTTTCCTTCTTCATCAACAGCTCTTTAGCTCTGGTTACCCACTCAGGGGACAGAAGACCACCTTCTAGATCAATATCTTCCAGCTTCAGCTTGTTGACACTGCTCTCGTTTCTTGTCAAAATAGAAGCAGGTAAGGGAGTGGCAGCATAAACATTTCCCAAACGCACTTGTGAACACAGTACAATGAGAATACTTCCTTTATTCTTCAAGCCCACAGGCAAAGTATCATAAGGATGGATCAGCTTGTCAGCAGACCAAACTTCTGGGACTAATTCCAGCCCTGGTGGTAAGTCTATTTTTGGATCAATTTCCATCATGAGATGAGAGGAAGCTGTTTGTCCACACATCCTCACTTTGGCCCTCAAGCAGGTGACCTGACCAGGATGAATTATATGTTTTTCCCAGGAAGGGTCCATACATGACCAGTTTCATCTTTCTTACTATCCTTCTCCTTCTGAAGGGCACAAAAGGCTGGTCTCAGGAGTGGATGTAGTGTTGGGTGTTCCTGGGTCAACTGAGGCATCAGCATTCTTTTGACGAGGTCAGTATTTGTCCCCACCAAAATAGATGCTGAATCCTTTCCTTTTGGCCTGGGACACACAATAGCGAGTGTTTCAAAATATTCTGTTGACCCAACAACTGAGGTGGAAAATTCTAACTTGAGTGAGACATAACCATCATAGGGGAACTTCGTGTCACTTAGCACAGTGGGTGGACACTGTCACTTGATATGCCCTGCTTCTCCACAGCAAAAACAAAATCCAGTAGGAAATCTGAACATCGGTTTGTTTGCTTCTTCCCTAAGTCCCTTCGTGGAGGATCTAGCAGATGCATTCCTCCCTTCAGCTAAAGTTACCACTGCTTTCTGTAATTCTGAAACTGTCTTGTTAACTTGAGCTATGGTGTCAGTTAGGGAAGACACCTGCGCCTGCAACTGTGACACCTCTACATTGTGGGCACTCTGGTCCATGACTCCCCTTTGAGTAGTAAGCACTGCTGCAGGCTCCTGCTTGTGTTTTCTCACTGCTTTAGTTGATGATGAACACTGAGATTTGGCTTCCAACAGGGCTTCCTCTTCCCCCGCTTCTTTAACCAACTGAGAATAAGTTAGAGTCTCTTTCCTATCTCTCATCCACAGTTTCCACATAATGGGATCCATAGCTTAAGTTCCTTGTAAAATATGACGTATTCGTACTTGGTCAGCTATTTTTGGATCCACACCTCCCTTCTTTAGGATGATCTGGTGGAGGATTTTATCTAATTGCTTAATGTAGTCAGATAGAAATTGATACACTCGAAGGTATATGCTCATATACTAGAGGATTTTCCCATTTTAATAGGGCCGATGTGGTCTGTTCTGTAGTGTCCATGGTGCTGTCTAATAAAAATCCACAGCCTACAACAGGTAAGGATTCTGTTATTTGATGTATTTGCATGTCAGTCCATGTGACACCTGGCAACACTAGAACTAAGCAGTGCTCTAACGGAGCATTGTGCTGTTTGCATCACTTAGTGGCTACTTCTGGGTTCATCTTGCTGCTGGTGTTGCTTTAGACACGTTTAGGAGAATAGGGCAGAGTTCTAGGCAGTACAGGCAATCCCGGACAAGCCCCCAAAAGTAGCATACCTGCAGGTTTAGCTGAATAGTGTACAGATTCCTTCCTACTTGACTCTGGTGACACCCCTATTTACATCCAACACACCAAGATTGCAAATAATAACAGATTTTATTCTAGATGGAAACTCTAGTCTTAACAGGCAACAGCACAGTAGCACACAAATTACTGCAGTAGTAGAAAGTTTAGCAATATGCCAATATGAGGTATACATACAGTGAAATCATCCCCCCCAGAACTCAATAAGAGAGGTCTTGTCATTCAAATATGAGCAAAAATGCAATGTCATTAAGCAGTAAAGATTCTATAATGCAACAAAACTAACAGCAGCTATAACCTTGATCAGTTCTAATCAGACCAAACTGTGAAAACAGTCTGTTATACCCTGCTCACTGGCCAGTGACTACTAATGGTCTTAATGCCAGTATGATGGAGCCCAAAGTTGGAGCTCATATGAAACCCAGGTATTTGTAATCCACAAAGCATTTAAGGAGAAATCGACCCTGAGGGGTGAGTAACATGAGATCCACAAAATGACAGCCAGTACTATTTTGAGATATAGCTAAACAGTTCCAGTTCAGAAAAGGAAAAAGGGAAAAGTCTAGGCCCAGAGTCCCAGTCGAAGCTACAGCACAATCTTATGAAAGTATAAAATGGAGGCCAAGGTCTCTCACCACTCTGTCGATAATATTCTGGATGTTAGGCACTGCAGTTCTACTGATGAGAAGTGTACAGATCACCCAACAACCATCTGCTAATTGAAAATGGCTTCTTTATAATAGGCCCAACAGTATTCCTGTCCTTGCTGATCAGATGTAGGCTTGGGCCTACTGGTCAGGGCCGGTGTTAGCATTTTGGGTGCCCCAGCAAGTGTTCTGTTTGGGGCCCCCTAGCCGTTTTCCGTCTAAGTATTACCCTGTCACTGCCACCTTTTCTAAGCAACCTTTTAGTTCATGCTGTAAACTTTTAGCAGTAGTACACACAGAAATGATACATTACAATAACTTGATGGACAGGGTTGGACGTAACTGAAATTTCACCCTAGGCACTGCCCTCTGTTTCAGCACCCCCCCCCCCCACACACACACACACATCCTTCAGTGCTCCCTCCATTTTCCCCACATCGTGGGCTCACCATAGCATGCACATTACTTTTTTCTTCATTTACTCACATTTTGCCTTACTCTTCAGCTTTTTCAAGAAGCCATGACATGCTCTAATGCTCTAATGTGCATTTTAAAGTTTTTTTTTAATTTTTAGGCAACCTTTTAATCCAGTGATGGTGAACAGAAATTATGATTAAATAAAGAAATTTGGTAAGGTTCAGCTTTAGTTTTCCTTGCATGCTTTCAACACATCTTTCATGTCCAAGACAGAGGAGTAATAACAATGTAAGAAATAACTCAATTAAGTAGGTGCCGTCAGAAGCTATAGGGGTTATAGATTCTCTGGGATGTGTTTTGGAGCATTTTCCCAACCTTTGAATCCAACAGCGGTCTAAACAAAAATCAGGAGTAAGAAAAGACTTTGTCTTTTTTGTTTTCTTTCAAGAAAGACCTAAGTTGTGACCAAGGCTTAATGTTCAAAGATGACAAAATAGTAGCTCATAATAAACTAGCAAGACAGTTGTTGTGAGGATACACAGGTTCTATCTGGGAATACAGTCTGCCTCCACTCACCCCCCCCCCAAATAAAGACAGTAAATGCCTATGTATCCCTCTGGTGTTAGATTGGGATAGAAGCAGAGGTTCAAATTGCCACAGGTATGTATTTCAAGTGTCTGCTGACATATATAGCATGCCTCCTCACCCCAACCCCAAAAGGCAGCACTTGTATACGTACCTGATGTGTGAAAGTCAAAAAAGCATAATGATTACAGTAATGTATTCCACTGTATTGCTCCTAGATAGTACACTGACCATACTGAAGATATAATAATATTCTTTGTACACCTCTGAGGTCTATGAGAAAAGTAAAAGAAAAAATGACTACACTGTCGCCAGCCCCAACACAACTTATAATGACCTCCTGTGCACACCACTAAGGTTTGACTGTGATGAAAATTAAAGTATTAATAACCACACAATCGCCAGCACCACCCCCATAACCTACATCGACTTTCTATTAACAGGGCTGGTTTTTGAATGGGTGTGGTTAAGAGAAGAGGCCATTATCAACTTTATCCTCACAGGATTTATCACAGCTTTGTTCATGTTAAAGCATGTAATCAGAAAATTACTACATTTTTCCTCCTCATTTTTCCCCAACCAGCAACATGTTTTGTGGGGGTCCCCACAGAATCATGTATGATTAAGGGAGCCCCCTTGTATCCATTTATACAGTCTGAGGAGTGGGGCAACCAGACTCCTATTAGAGCTAAGTGTGTTGTGATATGTTTTGGGCCTTACTTTTGAAATACAAGTACTTGTTAGCTACATTTTTTACTGATACCCAGAAGAATAATGTATGTATCCTGGCATTATTGACTGTGTGTGCACAGATAAAAATCAGTGATATTTTTTACACACACACACACACACACACACACACACACACACACACACACACACACACACACACACACACGCATTAGGCATATCAGTACTAGCTTCATACTTGTTTCAGCAAATAGCAGTACATTGTGCAACACTGGTACTGCCACACCAGATCAGCAACTGCTGTTTAGCAGTTGTCAAACAACAGCAGGGATAAGTCATTATTATTTGCCTCAGTGAGAAGCAGGAGCAGCCTTCAGTCAACTGATGCCCTAGGCAAAAGGGCTCCATGGAGACCACCCCACACCACCCAGTGCCCCCATCCTTATCTACCTACACCAAATAAATACTGGAAAAGCGCCCCTGCTAGAGCGGTACCCTAGGCGGCCACCTAGTTGGCCTATGTCTAAGGCTGGCTGTGTTGAGGAGTAATGCATACCTATCACTTTGCCTGATTTCAGAGACTTTTCCTGATTTTGCCTCATAATTTTGCTCTTTTCATAAACAGTTTGATTTGCTGGTAAATTATTCAGGATTTCAGTCAATAAATTCAGACATCAGAGTTTTACACTTCTTATTGTCCAAAAAATTAATGTTGATGCAAAAGGTGTCATTCTATTAACTTAAGTGAATTAAAGTAATACTTGAAACATGTTCCTGATTTTACAGAATTCTGTTTACAGAAATGCAACAAAATGTAATGAATGAGATGAGTATCTGTAAATTTAGCTGTATTTGTAAATGTCTCATATTATAAATGATACTGAGCAGGATTCACAAAACCTCTGTGTAAGAGTTAATATGTCTTACACGGAGGCTGCAGTTTAACGGTATGACGTCAGCATGCCATGCATATTCATGAGGGAATGCTGAATCATACCCTAGGGTAACACGGTCCGTGTAGAAAAGTAGGGGGCATGTCCGAATGCCAAGTTCTGCAAAGGGACACGCCCCCAGAAGAGTCAGAGTCCTGAAAGTAAACGCCCACAAGCGAGTCCGCGGAAATGTCAAGGAACACAACACCACACATGCCGCCACAGACTATAAACCCAACTGTAATGTAAAACGGAAAAATAACAGTTTAATTTTTTTTTTTTAATTTCCAAAATGTTTGCCCGTAGTTGCGTTCATTTGCGCGGGTATGCCCTCTGCTCAGCCACAGTTACCACACAGTGAAAAGCATATAAGATCTAAATATGCAAATTAAGCCAAGTAGCAATAGCGTAGCAGTAGAGACGTTGGCGAAAGAGGAGGTAGTCACGTTTCGAACCCCCACAACATCATTCTCTATTTTTAGTTAAATAAGCAGGAAACAATCCCCCTGACATATATATAACTATAATTTAAGTAAAATGTAATGAAATGGGCCATGTATTTTTGAAGAAATCCGACACAATAAAATATAAAAAAGAGATTATGTGCCCATAGCTGAGCAAGGCTTCAAGAAGCCTAATATGACTGCCCATAGGTGAGCAGCACTGTAACAAGCTTAATATGACTGCCCGCAGGTGAGCAGCAGTTTAACAGGTGTAATATTAGTGCCCGGATTTGAGCAGCACTTTAACACGCTTAAAATGAGTGCCCGTAGTTGAGCAATGCTTCACACAGCGTAATATGAGTGCTCATAGCCAAATAACGCGTTACCCAGCGTAAGCCGTTTGCGCGGAGCTGCGCACCGTGCCAACCAGCTCACCAGTGGGCAACGTTGAGCAAGCTGTATCAAAGCTGCCTTTACACAGACACACTTCCTAGCCTATCTAGACAGTAGTAAAATAAAAAAACAATGCCCAGGCTCGAACCCAGGATACTGTGAACCATAGTCAAAGTACTGAACCACTAAGCCATGACAGTTGTACTGAGAAATGCACTATTAGCATATATATAGGAATGAATGTAAATAGAAGCATGACAAAGCAGGTTTTTTTAAGCTGATAAATATCTAAAATGGCCAATCACAGATAAGTGCGGGAAAACGGGCATATATAAGCCCCATAGGTGGGAATACACAGCATAACTGATTGTGGTACCCATTTGCAGTCAGGATGGCAGGTGCAGGAGAGGGAAGCCACTTTAGAGCACAGAGGTGGGGTGTTGAGGAGTCAAAATATATGGTTTGGCTCCTAGTCCATGATCATGAGGCACAACTCATGCACGGCCAGGTTCACTGGGGTGCATACAAGGCAGAGGCATGGAACCGGTTGGCACATGATCTCACCAGTGCCACAGGCATTCCAAGGACTGGTGAACAGGTCTGTCACCACCATGCAGACCTGAAGAGACGTAAGCAGGACCAACTGAACCGTTGCATCCAGGAGGCCCGGAAAATGCCCAACGCCCCACTACTGAGTAAGTATCCATGTAATTAAGTATGTAAGAAATTATCCTAGCCTATAGTATGGAGATGTATGTTCCAATATTACATCATTTATATTATAGCTGCAGGTGTCCGTTCCATGAATCAGCGAGCCTATGCTGATAGGCTTGTGAGGTTGCACCACCAGGCAGGTTAGTAATTATTTTGCTGGAATTGTTATAGGATATAAATGAGACAGCTTGTAAAAGAGTTCAGTGTTGTTACATATTAATAAAGTTCAAATAAGCCTAGAAGAAAGATTCTGATAGTACTGTAAGATTAGATAAGTGATGCAGCCTGTAATCCAGAAATAAACATTAAACAAGTCTCAAATAGAGAGTCTTCACCTGTATTGTAATATCAGATAACTGCTTCAGCCTGGAAATGAGTGGTAATCAATCAACAAAGGATAGACATGTGTCAAATACATCCCTTTTAAAATCTGCCATATGAAATAAGTGAGTCAGTTGGAAAGGATTGTTGTAATCCAGTAAGAAATGTTAATAATGCCTAGAATTAAGTACCATCCTGAAATGTAAAAATAAAACAAGTGAGAGTGTGAGAAAGAGGGTATGAATCTACCAAGAAAGCTGTCATAAGTCTGGAATAAAGTTATACTGCAGTCAGTACATAATGAAACGAATGAGACAGCCACAACCAAAGAGTGAAATGTGTGTAATAAAGTACTGAACCTGGAATGTGTCTGTCCCACAATTTGGATATGTTGCTGTACCCTTGCAATATGGAGATAGCATGGTTGTATGAAATACTGAACATCCACAGTTGTCTAGAGCCACATAAATCAAATGTAGCAGGATGCTGTACCTGAACACAGCCAGATATGAACATGTATGAATAAAAATGGAATGTATATTAATGTAGCAGTAACATTCCCATCACCAACATTCCTAAGGTTACATATAGGAAACTGTACTAATACATGTAGGGGATATATATACTAGGAATGTACAGCATATGTATAGGTAGTTTAAGTTGTTAATGTAATATTTCGTTACCCTACCCTATTTTCAGAAATGATGCCATTCCACACCAAACTGGGTATGTGTATACACAATTAATTCCCATGGACATTTGTCCTGTTGGTTCATACATATCTGCATGCACGTTGATGCATGTGCCCTGTTCACATATCCAAACCTGATGGCCTGTTGCCACCAATCAACCCTGCATGCTGTTGGAATGTGTACTGTTGTTCTAAATATGCATGTGTTATGCTTGCTGTTCAATGTTCGGAATTCATGGGTGTTTGGTTAATAGGAATACTGATGCATGCTGTTACAACTAATTTTGAATTGTGTTGTTTGTTACTAACCCAAAATGTCATAAAATACTGCTAAACATAAGACAACAGGGAAGGCGGGTTCCAGCGGACCCACCTCTCCCACCTCAGCTGACGGGTGCACCTAGCACCAGTGCCCAGGCCGGAACCTCTTCCGGTGGCCCTATGCCATCTTCGGGTGGAAGCTCTGCAAGGGATGGGGCTCGTCCCCCCTCTGCAAGCGTGGCCGGAGGAGAATGTCCACTCACCTCCATAGTGTCCGGTCTGTGGTGAGTAGCGAGATCAGGCATTCTGTGCTTGATCCACTACGCCAGTTTGAGGCGAGGGTGGTGCAACTCACGGGTGTGCCTGCCCATCCTATACAGCCCCCAGCACAGCCCCATCCTGGGCAGTGAAGGCGCAGTGGTAACTGCCCATGGGTGGGGATCTCAGTTCCACTGTTGCCATCTGTGGGCTCATGGGCTCGCAATATCCAAACATCCGTCCCCGTCAATTGTTTCCCCCCCACGTGTCATACTCCGCCCCTGTATGCGTCTTGTTTGTCTTGTCTGTTAACCTCCCCAACCTACCTCCCCAAATATACCTACTTCCTGTACCTCACATTCCACTCTCACCTGAAAAAAAAATAAAAAAGGGTACTCTGTTCCCACAAAAAAATTACGCCCCATACATAGCTGCCCATTTTGCAGACATGTCTACTGGACATGTCAACTGATAATTAAAACTGGCTGTACAACATATTTTGTTGTCCTCACCCCTCTCTCAGGGGTGGAAGGTTTCAAATTTCACACCAAATTACACACATATGCACAGCTGTTGCTGATAAGGAAATGGGCAGCTATGGGCCTTCCCTACATCCTTCCTGCAAATCCCGATCTTGTTTTCCTACTGTCCTACCCTCTTCGTGCTCCCTTTTTCACCACTTTCCTATCTCACCATTTTCTTTTCTTTAAAAGAAATTAGCGCGGGTGTTAGCGAGAGTAAGCACTATTAAGCAGTAGTCAGCGGGTGTGCGCTTCTGTGCGCTTAGCTAAGCGAGTGTGTGCGTAGCTAAGCGACTGTGCGCATGCATGAGCATCGCACAAACCAGCGCAAACCCGCTTACAACTGCTTAAAAGTGCCTTAGTCACTCTGTATGACAAGGCCTGTAGTCTGCTCATCAGCAAAATAAAATAACCCTGTCAGTCTCGAACCCCGGACCTTGGAAACACTAGTCTGCATGAATTACCACTGAGCCACATCAGATATACAAGAACATGGTGCTGAAAGAAATATATCATGAAATACAAGGAGTGAATGTAAAGGGAATATAGGAAGGCCATTACACAAAGCTTGTTCCCTGTATGTTTAGTGGCAATTCTTGTGGAATTGCATTACATGAGTGTGATAAGCGAAACAGCCATGCTAGTAGGTAATAATGTTACAGTAGCACCTTACAAACCACACACGGTATCAGAGTAGGATAAACACCACCATATTTGAATAGGTATGAGGCCAGACATCCCAACTGTGACTGATTTACAGGGATGCCCTTGATTTGTCAAAAAATGTTACCTGTGCCCCACTGACTCCCTGTGAAAGTAGGCAGAAAGGTGGGGAATCCCATGTAATGTTCACCATCAATAAGTTAAAGTAGACACTACTTGCATGTCAGAAATGGTGTAGTAATACATATGGTCAAAACACACAGTCCCCACAGTCACAACTGCAGAATATCTGAAATATATCACGGGTGTATCCCACTGATATGTACCTTTCCCTGAGGCTGCTCAAATATATACCTGAGAGTATCTGAGGCCTGCAAGTGTCAGAAACACACCGGCATATCAGCCTGTCTGCTGTTACACACTCTGCAAATAGCTGTAGAATTACTTTCACAAGCACACCCTCATGTAGGAATACAACACAGAAATATCAAAGGATGTAGCCATCTAACAAACTAAGGACAGTATAGCAGTTTACAAGCACTGCATGTGCCTGATGTTCATAACTATTAGTACAAAATACAAGGCCCTACTACTGCTCAGCAGCAAAATAAGATACCCTTGTAAGTGTCAACCCCCAGACCTTGGCCTCACCAGACTGCATGCAGTGCCACCAAACCACAGCAAACCTACATGAATTTACTGCTGAAAGAAATACAACATGCATTACAAGGAGTGAATGTAAATGGAAAATAGGAAAGCCATAGCAACACATTCCAGTAAAGAGAAATATCAGGCCTTCAAGGAGTGAATGTAAAGGGAAAATAGGGAAGCCATAGCAACGCATTGCAAGAGCTACAGTTGTATACCAGTTAATCCACAAGTCCCACAGGAAAGCACATACTCCCATTTAAACAGTATTAGTATTATTAGGTGTCAGTTAACATACACACTGAGAAGAATGAACTGGAAGAAGCAACAGTCAGGTTTCAGTACAACATGCATTTCAGTGCCTACAACACAGCCTTAGATATGAAAGACATACCAATCTTTACACTCCCAGATCAGTGTCCACAGCAAACCAGCATGGTCCCCACCTTGCAAAACTGAAAGGCTTATGTCTACTTAACCTAACATTTTATAGCAGTGTCCTGAAATCACAGTGAGAACTGCAATTACCACACAGCAGGCTGCATGCAATTAGTAAATGCTGGCGACCAATTGGTGCAGAGGCCATCACATGCACATGTGCAGATACCTACAAAAGCAGCCTGTACTGCCAGTCCACACATGCAATACTTTCATTGCAGTGACTGGAGGGAGGGAGAGAGAGAGAGAGAGAGACAGACAGACAGACAGACAGACAGACAGACAGAGACAGAGACCCCCCCCCCCAAAAAAAAAAGCAAGCCAGCCAGCCATCCAGGCAGCCTGCCAGCCAGCCAACCAGGCAGCCAGGCATCCAGCCAGCCAGCCAAACTTAAAAAACTGTTAGAGACAAAGGTAATGTAAACTACATAATCTAATAATCTACATACTGTGAACCCTCCATCTGTGTCAGCAGTCTGTATCTATATGTATATGAAGATGTGCATAGGGCAAGGGACATACTGCAACCATTAGCGAAGGCTGGACAGGCATATGTAGTTGACGGTTGCTATATGCACATATCAATGTAGGTTGTAGTGTGTGGCATTGAAAACAGCATGTAGTGCAGGTATATGTCATGTGGTGGTGAACTTCTGTGGGACTGAGCCAGTGAGGTCTGCTACAGCTATATGGCCTGAGGACAGCACACTGTACAATATCATTACAGAATGGTATGTCTCACAACTGTTACAGAAGTACCATCCCCACCATGAAAGGTGGGCATTCTATGTGCCAAGATGTGCATGTAGTTGTACAGCAATGGATGTTTATAATTATGTGTGTGTGTATGTGTGTGTATATATATATATATATATATATATATATATATATATATATATATATATGTGTATGTACATAGAGAGGTATGTATAGATAGATAGACATATATAGAATATGTATATACATATAGATGTAATAGACACATACATATATAGATATATATAGATACATACACATATACAGATAGATATGAATGTCTATAGATATGTATGTATATGAATATATCTATCTATCTATATATATATATATATATATATCTATCTATCTATACATAGTGAGAGCGGGACATGGGGGCAGATGAATTGCAACAGCTGCCTGGTGACCAAGGCATGGACTGAACACCAGTGTGGATACAGGAGTACCATACCCTATTCCAAAACACTTTAACCACTAACTACCACATAGGTGGTTGCCTGCCTACTACTGGAGGTGTCAGAAGCGAACATGGGAAACAAGTGTACAATAGCCTCCCCTTTGATATCCACAAATATGCCATACCCCGGACTAAACCACCCAGCATTAACAAACAAGGCTCCTCATTAGTAGATGTCAGACATACCCCTGATGAATGTTATGGAGATAGGTAATATGCCGTGTGAGTCACCTCTGTGCAACTGTTTGACAGGAGCAAGTACAATCACATTACATGTGTCCCAAGGGGCAGGGTAGCATAAGGCTATGCTGCCGTAGGCCCAGGGCCAATAGCATGGTACCTACCTATGACACAATGCACACACACATGTACTCATTGCAATACCAACTATGTGAGGTGGAATGAGTGTGACACTGACTGTGTGCAAGGTCTGTAATGGTGTGATTGCTCAGCAAGACTTTGTGTCTGTCATGGTAGTCCGTGTCCTTGGTGTGAGGCCAGAGAAAGATGTGTCAGTTATTGGGATACTAACATATTAGATTGCCATATGTTGTGCAGTAGTTCCCTGTGTACGACTGCGGTGTAGGTAGGGGTATGGCAGCAAAGACTAGGGTGGATTACCAGTGAAACTGTAGATGTGCATTGCATGCATTGCATGGGATGACAATATTCTCCATCCAGTAGCTTGATACATACCCCCAGTGTGAGGTTGTGCAGTGTACCTCAAACAGTGTGCCGAGTGCTGGTGTATACTAGTTTGTTGTATGGAGTGTGGCAGGCACTGTCACACAGTTGTAGGCTGAGCACTGATATGTGGTAATGTACATGTGTATCCCCTGATAGACAGACAGATGCTATATATGGCAGTTCAGTGATATCAGTACAGTAGAGTATTACGTGTGCCATATGACATGCTCACATATTTATCTTTTCCTTCCAGGGCGATGGTGCATCACCGCAACCCGTGTTATTCAGCTGCAGAGGATGAGGAGATATACCAGTGCCTGGTGCGGGATTTCAATACACTGTTTTCCAGGACCAGCCAGAACCAGCAGGAGAGGGCTGCACTGTGGCAAGACCTTGTCCGTCGGGTAAATGACATAGGCATGCATAACCGGACATATGAGCAGGCACGCCATCACTACAGTGATTTAATTAGAAATGTCCATCAGTGTGCACCTGATATCCACAGACAACAGCTTGCCACAGGTGGTGGAGTACCTATCCACCTCCCCGTCACCAGAGTGGAGGAGCAACTCCTAAGTGTTGTGGCTCCAGGCCAACAACAACAACATCCACAGACATGTGTCATGATGGAGGCTGGAGCCACCCAGCATGTGGACATGGAGTGTGCAGGTAACATGCCATATCTGTAGTTGACTGTTCTCTGCACTGGTAGTTTATACATGTGTGAGATGTGTACTGTGTGTGTAGATGTTATCCTGCCTATTCATGTGCAAGATTGATATTCTGAATATCATCACTACACCTGTGAAAGCCAACTGTTGTACTACTGTACTGTAGCATACTCACAGTATCAATGGCACAGTTGTAGCCATTGACAATAACTCTCTTATTTGTGCAGGTCCCTCTGGAGTAACAGCAATACAGCCAATCCATGCTGGTGAGTGTGTAATAACAATACTATTAATAGTAATAATAATATTAATACTAATAATACCCTCTAACAGTATTGTGTATGTGTTGGATTGCAGGTGTGTGTGTTTTTGTATCTGCTGTACTGAGGAGTGTGCATGTGTGCATGTGTGCCTTGTGCATGTGTGCATGAGTGCATGTGTGCCCGTGTGCATGTGTGCCCGTGTGCCCGTGTGCATGTGCGCCTTTGTGCACGTGTGCCCATGTGCATGTGTGCATGTGTACCTGTGTGCATGTGTGCCTTTGTGCATGTGTGCATGTGTGCCCGTGTGCATGTGTGGTAACATTGTGTACACATTGTAAACTGTGTTTCCTGTCTTCCTCTCACAGGTTCTGGTGTTGCTCTGTTGGCATGCAACAGGAAACCTGAAGCCACTGCTTATGATAGTGATAATGATGATACATGTGTAATGGCACAGGGAGGTGTGACAGGGTCTGTTGTTGGTCAGCCAATCAACAGTACACAGCAGTCAACCCCATCAATGTGCACAGTCATCCTGCCGATACATCTATTGTCACCAATGTCCTTAGCTGAGGGACAGCATACAGTGGGCATTGACTAGGGTAATGTGGTATCAGTGGCACATGCATCCCCTCACAGCAGCCATGGCCAGAATCCTGACATGGTACCACACAGGCAGATGTCCAGGGGTTCTCATGGGGGCATCCATGGTCGTACTGCCCCTGTCAGACATGCCCACAGAGGTTTTTCAACCTCAGCTATGTTCCGGGCTGTAATGCAGGCACAGGCACGTATGGAATGGTACACCAGACAGGGTCTGAGGGAGCTTAGAGCACATCACACTGCTATGAATGACACTATGCGTGACGTTGCAGCTGCCATCCGTACTGTCGGCGAGGTCATTGATAAACGTTGGGGGGACACATTCGATCTGTTCCACAACTTCATGTCCATGAGCCAGAGCAATGCAGGATGGTTGAGGCGTCGTCGTGGACGTATGCCAGCAACATCAGCAGCTGGCAGTCATTGCGGACGACAACAAACCCGCAGCCGCTCCCACAGTGCCAGTACCAGCCCCAGCAATGCTGGGTCTGTGCTGTCATCAGACCATCCTAGAAGACCACGTGCACGTGGCTCTGGACAGTCCCAGCAGGGACATGTGTCCAGTCAGCAACCCACTGTTTCTGATGACAGTACCCAGTCTGGCTTAGTACCTGATACTGTCCGCAGCACCCCTGCCAGGCACAGGTACCGTGTCCGTGGCCAGAGACAGTGATCTGTATGACCTGGCAGGTACAGTCTGTGGCTGTCCACAAACACCCGTATATGGCAGCCATGTGGTGGAACTGTGTACACCTAGGGCTAACACATACACACATACACCGCATCAACATTGCCCCATGTTGTACTGTTGTCCCTCACTAACACACACACACATACATGTCGATTGGATGTGTCAATGGCAGACTCTGGTAAACCAAGTACACACCCTTTGCATATGATGAAACTGTGCCACCTCCTGCAATCTGTAACATTGATGCAGGAGCAGGATAGCATGGTGCTGATGCACAGGGTGACTACATAGCACTGTAGTAATATTATCATGTTGTTAACAGTACAGTGTAATGATATCATTGTGGGTATATCCCAGCATGCCTGATGCATTAACACTATGATTGTCATTGTAGTTTTTTATACACCAGTGTTAATTCCAAAAGTGTAATGTCTGCACATGTGCCACATGGCAGTTGTGTGTACCTGTGCCTGCATGTGTTGTGGACTGGACAGTACATGTGTGATGTTTGCAGCACACAGTTGCAGGTGTACATTTGTGAACAAGGTGGAGTTGTATTCTCTGCATGTAGATGCGTAGTGCACACATGGCAAGGGTGACATGCACCATGTGACACAGTAGTCATACATTGTAGTTCATATTGGTGGCCACTTTGTGTTGTACTACACATATGTCTCACCTGGGGTCACATGTATGTATGACATGGTTTGACAGTATGCTGTGGGTCATACGGTTTACCAATGTCAATGGTTTGCATTCTGGTGGTAAGGCTCAAAACACAAACCCACCTACATAGGTATCACAAGGGATAACAAACTAGAAGTAATGATACTCACTGCCAGACATCTAAACCACAAGATGCATGCAGTCCAAACTCTACTCAGCATGGAGAATTTTGATATCTGTGCAGTAACAGAAACCTGGTTCAAGGCTCCCAAGAGCACCCTAGTACTACCAGGTTACACTTCATACCTTGCTTTACAGCCCCAAAACATGGAACTAACTACAAAAGGGGGTGAGTATCAATAATTGTCAGGGATACCCACACCCCCAGGTTGGTGCCACAGCATGAAGCATCACAGACTATCCACGCGCAACTAACAGTGGGTAAAAGTGCCTTCCAGTTCATAGCCTGCTACAGACCATCCTCCTAAACCCAGGAACCCCACCTGGCCTACTTAAAAACACATGAATATATGAAGGTCTCTCCAAACAACATTATATTGGGCAATTTCATCTACCCACACATAGACTGGGAGCATTACTGTAGCTCCAACACCCTAGGCCAAAGGTTCCCAGAATTCATAAACTCAAATGCTATGGAACAACTTGTTACCACTCCCACAAGAGGGGAAAACATACTGCACCTGATCATCACCAACATGGGGACTCTATGCTCCAGACCAGAAGTGTATCCCTCACTGGTAAGATCAGACCATAGAGTAATCTCACTGTATATTCGCATACCAACCCCAGCCCCTGCCCAGAAAACCACAGTGAAAAAGTTGTCTAAAGCATATTCCACACACCTCAAAACCGAGACAGAGGTGGAATCCTTCAAAGCCCCCGGGCCTGTGGAAAATACAGCCCACACTGCTGAATCCTTTATAAACACATTCTATGAACACCTTTAGGAATGCACAGATCATGCAATTACAAATATAACCAAGACCCTATCCTCCAAAGACAGGCGTCCTTTCTGGTGGACCCCAACCAGATAACAGAAAACAATAGAAGGAGGTAGCCACTACATGATCGAGCAATATCCCACAAAGGGAAGGCATCTCTGATCAGTATTTGGAACAAAATACGGGCACTCATAAAATCGTCTAAGGCCAGCTTAAAGAGAATAATTGCACAAGACACTAAGGATAATCACAAGGCTTTCTTTAGTTATGTTAGGAATCTGGGTGGGAATTTCCAGATATGCTCAGAAGTAGTCCTAAATGACAAAGAATACACGTAAGCCACATACATTGCCAAAATCATTGCTGACAGGTTCAGCACAAACGTCTCACTTCTGTGTCACTGTTACACAGAGGCAGAGTATACTAACCTGGAAAAAGGCCATAGCAAAATTCATTTAAAATGGGTGGTGAAAGCCAAACACAGTTTGGCGAGGCTTATAACTGCCCTAGGGCAGATAGCCTAGTATGAACCTATTAACCTATTACATGATGTATCCTCAACTGATACACAGATGTAGGAAACCCAGTGTCAGTGATATCCCTGCAGTACTACACTATACCATGTAGCCATTCTTACTGAGCCCCACACATCCCTGGGAAGAATACTGTTTGCCATACAGCAGTCTCACGTGCATGCCAACACACTAGGGATATGTTCAGCCACGACTGGAAATGCATACAGTGGCCTACATTGCATTCTACACATGACACACATGACGACCACAAGGGTATCATACAGACAGATAGCTGTTGTCCAAGCCATGCTCTATTACTGTAACACAACTGTAACTTTGTCATCAGCATGTACTTAACATAGTATTCCAATAGTACCATGTAGGTGGCAGCACCCATCATGTAGAACGGGTAATGGTGTGTACATATGGACAAGTGTTTTCTTGTCTATCCTGTGATATTCACATTTCCAAAGGTATTGTGCAGTCCCTTGGTGTATCGCCTAAGCAAGCAGGTGTCTTTATGCATATCAGCAACAGTTGCCATACACCTACACTGGATGTCCATTACTCACAGACTTTGCTGTGTTATAACATGTGTGACATATACTCCAGACATGAACCCTCACCCACATTAATATATCACAGCTTTCATGACTGTGTGTCACCCAGTTGGCCTAGGACACAGATCACTGCAGTAGCCTGCATTGTCATCAACATACATGTATGGCGTACGGTCTGGGAATCTGCAGCACATGCTGGCAAAGGTAACAATTGTATTCATATGAGGCAGGCTTCACACATAGGAACTATTGCAGGTCACAGGTACATATCTGTATGTGGCACACACATACCAGATGTGTGCATTGCAATTACTGTTATAATTATATGTCATACAATAATAAAAGCAAAACCCACCACACATTGACAAACTGTGTGATAAACACACACATGGCTTTTGTAGGATTCAAACCCCTACCTAACTATGGTATGACACTTGAGAGAGATGCATTAGCACAGTGCGCTATTCACATTACTAGGTGTTTTGTCTTCTCCTGCTGTACTTATAGGGTGCTGACATCATCAGTCTTTGCAAAGACGAATGTACATCATGTAGTGTGTTATTCCAGTTGTCAAAAGGGACATTTCTTTCAAAGAGAATTGCACACATGCACACCCACTGCCCCCCCAACACACACACACACACACACACACACACTGAGCATTTGCAGGATTCAAACTACTACCTATGTTATGACACTTGAGAGAGACACATTAGCACAGCGCGCTATTCGCATTACTGGGTGGCTGCTCTTCTCCGGCTGTACTTATAGGGTGCTGACATCATCAGTCTTTCCAAAGAGGAATGTACATCATGTAGTGTGTTATTCCAGTTGTCAAAAGGGACATTTCTTTCAAAGAGAATTGCACACATGCACACACCATGCCCTCCACCAACACACACACTGAGCATTTGCAGGATTCAAACCCCTACCTAACTATGTTATGACACTTGAGAGAGAGACACATTAGCACAGTGCGCTATTCGCATTACTGGGTGGCTTTTCTTCTCCTGCAGTATTTATAGGGTGCTGACATCAGTTTTTACAAAGAGGTATGTACATCTATTACTATCCCTCAGTATGGGGGATAACAATATATATGAATTAACAGATGCCTAGTTCAGGGTCACAAATGCGCATCAGTACTGCCTGGTTATGTTTTATACCATGCTTCGTGAACACAGGACTTGTAACACACAACACAACCAGGGACTGTATCCATATACATCACAGATACACACACCTCTGGGTTGTTACCACTGCACTAAGCATGACAGGCCATACATATACAACTACCATTGTGCAAAACTGCCTTTTGGTTTGGTGTGTAGCTCAGACCCCCCCCATATCCAGGAACCACACTTGGCTTCCCTGGGAACAGTGTAGGATATGAAGGTGTTCACATACGCCATTACAGTGGTTAACTTCAGGTACAGGAATATTGACTGGGGGAACTACTCAGGCCTCAACAACATCACCCTACAGCCACTACAATTTGTGAATCCACGTGTTATGGCAGAACCAGTCACCACAGCCACAAGGGGGAATATATATTGGACCTGATCATCACCAACATGGGGACTCTATGTTCCACACCAGAGGTAGACCACCATTGTTAATGTTAATTGTTGACCATAACCAACTTTCCCTGGACGTCCATATCCCATCCCCACCCCCAGGCAAGGAAATCACTGCTAACAAAGTATTTCTCAAAAGCAGACTTTGCACTTGTGAAGACTGGGGTGGAACACTTCAAAGGCCCCGTGCTGGAGGATTATACAGCCCAATCTGCAGAATCCTTTAGAAATGCATTCTATGAGCACCTGCAGGTTTTCATTGATCATGCTATCCCAAATAAAACCAAGACTCCTCCACAACAGGAGACCTGTCTGGTTGACACCAGCCATATATAAGCTGTACAACAGAAGGAGGGAGCTAATACATAACAGAGCAATATCCCACAGAGGGAGGACATCTCTGAACAGTATTGGCAGGACACTTCAATCCCTCAAAATCATCACTTGCAAGTTTTGACAGTGAAATTGCCCAGACACTACAGATAAGGCTCCCCTCAGTCTGGATTTGAATCCCAATTAATGTTAGACATAGCCCCTCGCCAACCCTCTTCCAGCAAACTCCAGCCACATGGATGTGACATTACAAATTCAACCCCTGGGATCTCCACTGTGTCCCAGTTTGACGGAGGCACAGCAAACTAGCCTTAAACGGTGCCTTCTGTGACCTACTTTACAGAGGCACAGTAGGCTACTGTACTGGGGAGGCAGACGCCAAATGCACTCTGGCTAGGCTTATGTATTCCCTAGGGCAAACAGCCTAGTATCGACCTCTGCACCCATATGTTTATGTTTGGGATGCACAATATTTGTTACTGATAAACTGTTTGCAGGTCTTTATTGCCATAGCTTTCCCTGCTTCTATGAACAACTTGTGTATCTGTGGAAGATGTCTGATCATGGCAGGGTTCCAGTATATTACTTATATCTCTGTTGTCATTTAACTGTGTGCACTGGGCAGATTGCTGTATTGTGGGAGGTTCCTGGCTTAACACATACAAATGCCAGATATGTGTGGCCGACTGCTATACTGAGACATGGCCTAAGTGTGTGAGCATGCCCAGTTCAGGCTTTCCGTGGTTTGTTGCCTGACATATGTCTCATTTATCAAAGTGTGTGAGCATGCCCAGTGTGACCTTTCCATATGTTGAGATCTGAGGTCCACTACATTTGTGGTTGTGTGTGAACTTGAACAATATTTGACATTTATAGTGTGCGTGTTGGAAGTCATGTTGTGTTCTTACTGCCCAACTGCTTTGTGTCTGAACCCAACAGGGATTATGTTCTGCCTGCAGGGTTTCCATGGGACAGTTTGCATACACTTGTCAACATTCTTTCATACTGACCAAACACTGTAATATTGTCAAAGTGTAGTGGTTCAGTCCTTTCACTCTGGTGCATAGTATCCTGGGTTTGAGTCCCATCACTGCTTTAAATATTCATACCGGGCACACCAGACTAAGGTATGACCATGTTGCATTCTGTTCAGCTATGGCCTACTTAAACCAGGCTTGTCCAACATTACTAGTGTATTCCGCAACTTGGGTGGACATTGACAAACACTAGGCTATGTGCCCTAGGGCATTTCTAATCCTAGTCAGAGTGTGTTTGTCCTTCAACACACATTTTAACTGGAGTTTGCCATGACATTTTTCAAGGTTAGTATACTGTGCCTCTGTCTAACTGTGACATAAAAGTGATACCCAGGGTAAACCTACAATCTGCCATCCACTCATCAAGATTACTCTTGAAGAGAGTCAATGAGGGACTCTCTGGCTAACCTGGACTGTGAATTTGCTCAAGAGTGGAGGGAGCTTCTGGGTTATGGATCAATCACTACAGCATGTCCTAATTATTTCAGTGCTGAGGTTCAGGTCTCTCATGTGCATAGCTCAATGGGATTCAGATTTTACAAGGTGCAGCATGTGCATTGATTCCAGGTTGGACATGGCTTTATACATCAGGCACAGATCGGCTCTGGGCAGGCAGTATGCCACTGTGTGGAGCTGCAGTTTGTTTAATCAGGCAGATTTGGGGTCTTTCCAGTTGCTGGAGGTGTCTGCTAAGGTACATCCCACAAGGAGCATTGTACTCAATTGTGAGCCTGATGAAGGATGACTGAAGAGGCACGATGACCTCCCCTGATCTAGATGTGAATACCTTCATGATTAGGTGGGTATATGAAATGTTTTTATAACCACTACGGCCACATGGTTGTCAAATGCGAGATTTCTATCAACTTGTGTCCCCAGGTCTCTTATTACTTCTTCTGTACTTAATGGGTTACCACCTATGTGGTAATTGGTGGGCACTTACTGTTTTTCCAAAGGGGATGACTATACACTTTTTTGTGTTTAGCTTGATGACACGGCTGTGGCACCAGTTGTCTGTTTCTATGAGGCCCTTTTGTAGGATGCTTGTGTCAGCTGGAGGGTCAGATATGGCGCCCAGTTTGTAGTCATCTGCAAACTTGTTCAGACACAGTCCTTCCATGTTGGACTGTACCTCAGAGAAATATATACCAAACAAGGGGGGTTCCAGGACCGAGCCTTGTGGGATGCCAGTTGTAGCTGGTTTGGACTCTGACATGGCTCCAGCATTTCTGACCATGTCAGTTCTGTCCTTGAGCCAGTTTGCAACCAATCTAGTGACATAGGGGTTTATATTTAAGCTGGTCAGCTTATCTATAATGACCAAGTGGGGTATTGTATGGAAGGCTTTTGCAAGGTCCAGGTAGGCTGTGTGGACCACCTTCCCCTCATCAATGGCCTTGGTGACTGTTTCAAATGACTCTACCTGGTTTAAGGGGCAGGATCTGCCCTTAAGAAAGCCACACTGGGTAGGGTCCAGTGTCTGCAAGTCCCCAATATCTTTATTTCTGCGGTCCATGATGATCCTTTCCATAGCTTTGCAGACCATGCTAGTCAGGATTCTGGGGTGATAGTTTGCATGATCCATTCAGGCACCACCTTTGTGGAGAGGGACCACTGTTGCTGTACACTGCTGTTTGGGTACATATCCTGTGGTAAGGCTGAGATTGAGCAGTAGTTTTATTTGGTGTTCAATTCTTCTTGGACTTCATGTTGGATGCAGCCCGGGACACCATCTGGTCCCATTGATGCTGTGTGTTTTGCTTTAGGGATGCTGGCTGTTACCTGAGCATCTGCGATGTCAGGGGGCCAGCACTCTGCTGGGATAGATATTTGGCCTTTTGGTGGTGGGGGGGGGAGTTTGCACTGAACCTTTCAGGTCGGATGTTGGCAATGTTTGTGGGTTTGGTGTATTGTTTATCATTTTGGACTAATTCTGAGCATATCTGGGAATTCCCACCCAGGTTCCTACCATCAGTAAAGAAAGCCTTGTGATTATCCTTAGTGTCCTGTACAATTTTTATCTCGTAGCTGGCCTTAGAGGATTTTATGTGTGGCCATAGTTTTTTTGTCATAATACTGATCAGTGATGCCTTCCCTTTTTGAGTTTTGCTCTATCATGCAGTAGCTTCCTCCTTCTCTTGCATGGTTTGTTAATGGCTGGGGTCCACCAGACAGGATGCCTGCCTTTGGAGGATTGGGTCTTGGTTTTATTTGGGATTGCATAATCCATGCATTCCTGAAGGTGTTCATAGAATGCATTCATAAAGGGTTCCGAGGTCTGGGCCATATTTTCCACAGGCACAAGGGCTTTAATGGATTCCACCTCAGTTTGGAGGAGTGCATAATTTGCTTTACACATGTTTTTCACTGTGGTTTTCTGGCCAGGGACTGGGGTTAGGATGTGAATATCCAGTGAGATTACTCTATGGTCTGATCTTACCAGTGAGGGATACACTTCTCGTCTTGGCCATAGAGTCCCCATGTTGGTGATTATCAGGTCCAATATGTTTACCCCTCTTGTGGGAGTGGTGACAAGTTGTTCCATAGCATTTTGGTTTATGAAGTCTAGGAACCTTTGGCCTAGGGTGTTGGAGCTAGAATAATGCTCCCAGTCTATGTTTGGGTAGTTGCAGTCACCCAATATAATGTTGTTTGGAGAGACCTTCATATTTTCATGTGTTCTCAAGTAGGCCGAGTGGGGTTCCTGGATTTAGGAGGGTGGTCTGTAGCAGGCTACGAACTGGGAGGCAGTTTTAGCCACTGTTAATTGCACGTGGATAGTCTGTGCTGCTTCATGCTCTGGCACCGACCTGGGGGTGTGGGTATCCTTGACAATTATTGATACTCACCCTCCTTTTGTAGTTTGTTCCATGTTTTGGGGCTGTAAAGCATGGTATGAGGTGTAACCTGGTAGTGATAGGGTGCTCTTGGGAGCCTTGAACCAGGTTTCTGTTACTGCACAGATATCAACATTCTCCATGCTGAGGAGAGTTTGGACTGCACGCATCTTGCAGTTTAGACTTCTGGCATTGGGTAGCATTACTTCTAGTTTTGTATCCCTTGTGATACCTATGGAGGTGGGTTTGTGTTTTGAGCCTTACCTATTCAAGGCACTATAGGGGTGACAACAGCCTTTGCCAGTATCCAAAAGGCCAGGGGTGATAGGTGCAAGCCATCCCTAGCGGAGCACCGTGTCTTGCTCAGCATGTCATCCCAGGCTGACAGGCATTGGATCCCCTTTGACTAACAGCAATACTTAAGCCAATTGTTGTAATTGATCATCTTGTCTTCATATTGTGGCATCATGCTTGGTGAGGGTAGGATGTTACTCATGGGTCATCAAGTTTGCATATACTACATGGTGTTACATTGCTTAACACATGGCAATCATGCCTCAGGTGGTGCTGCAGGGCTGCCTATGTTGGATGCACATACTACACTCCCTGTACATGTTTGAAAGCAGGTTGTGTCAACTTAGGCATCCCTTTTACTATATGTGTGAGTCAGAGAGAGGTATAATTTCCAGGGTTCCTACTGAGCCAGTGTATGTGCTATGCATTGCCTCTTTGCCAAGGCCAAGGCATACTGGGCACGCCTCCTTCTGCCTACTGGAGAAGGCTCAGGTTGTTCCTCCTCCGAGTCACGCTCTGCCTGTGATGGCCTTGGCAATGGTGGGTGGCTGTTTGGGCCGGGCCCATGCTGGTCCTGCTGCAGCTGTTTTCGCAGAATCATATTATGTAGCATAGCACATACCATGACAATTTGGGTACATGTAGTTGGTGAGTACTGCAAGGCTCCACCAGATGTGTCCAGGCACCGGAACCATGACTTGAGCAGCCCAAACACACGCTCTGTTACATTATGTGTTTGTGCGTGTGCCTCATTATGGCATTCCTGTTCAGGTGTGTGTATGTTTCTGATGGGTGTCATCAGCCACGGCTCCAGTGCATAGCCAGCATCCCCCAATAGGTGACCATGTGGGATGTCCCCATTGGCAAATGTCTGGTACAGCTGCATCAGATGCCAGATATGGGAATCATGGTAGCTTCCAGGGCAGCCAGCACACACATTCATTATTATGCCCTGGGCATCACACACAACCTGGCAGTTGATGGACAGGAAGCCCTTGCGGTTAATGTAGGCCCTACCCCGCTCACTGGCTGGTGCTTTGATGCGTATATGCGTGCAGTCTATTGCACCCACTACCTCAGGGTATTCCGCTATTTGCTGGAAGAGACGCATATTGCTGGCCAATACCTCACGGGAATTGGGAAGTATACATGATCACTGACATGTGCTGACATGGCAATCAGGAACTGGTGCAGTACCCTGGATGCTGATGCCTGTGATATCCCCATCATATCACCAGTTGGTCTCTGGAAGGTACCTGTTGCTAGTATTCTTAGGCCAACACATAACTTGGTTTCCACTGGGATGGGTTCCCCTCTGTTGGTTCTGTGTGTGAGGCGTGGCCTGCACAGCGCAACAATTTGCTGCAGGAGGTCTCTGTCCACTCTATAGCGCTCCACTATCTCCAGCTCATGTAACCCCTGGTAGGTGACCCTGGGCCTGTACACTCTTCTCCGTCTCCTCACTGTGGGTTGTCCAGCAGCATTTGCATTGTCACCACCCTCAGCATGTTGCATATGTCACCTTATAACAGCTATGGCAACCCCTAGCATTTTTTGTCTGAGTGAAGCTTTTTCAGTTTTCACTTCTAGTAGCTTACTCCAGTGTTGCAGTGTCTCTTGAGAGACACATACTGCAGTTGTTTGCAGAGTTTTTAGTGCTGGGCTGGGCTATTGTTCTGCCTGTGTAATTGCCTGATTCTGATTGTTTTCACCTGCTATCTCTGCTAGTATTCCCTGGTAGCTTCCTACAATTTGTTGTGCTTCCTTTTTCCGGTCTGTTTCGTCGGGGGGGGGCGATGTGCATACAAGGGCAAACACGCGCACAGCAGTGAACACGCGTGCACACATGCTTAGATGGACTACAACTTGCTTATTCAGGTTAAAACGTGTGCACACCAGCGCAAATGCACTTACAAGTCTTTAAACAGGCTTCTACATGCTTACTCCGGCATAAACGCGCGCACTCATGCTTACACGCGCACACTCCATCTTACTCGGGCTTTCCAGCACGCACACGCACGCATGCACGCTCAGCAAGAAACTTTGGTGTTATCCACAGTGTACACCTTCCATTTCTTGGCTTTCCCTTGTCTACCTGTTGACACACCTCTTTCCATGATGTCTAACTGACAGCTTTCACATGCCACTCTGCTCCAATGAGCTTCACTTCTTTCATACATACCCCCCTGTGATGTCACCTATCTTCTACTCTGTTACTCCCCTTATCCTACCCCTACACTCCAGGGAATGTGCTCATTTGCTATGTAAAAGTACGATTCAGTATCTTAACACTCATTTACATAGGATTGCCTACTAATGCTTAGTTACATGTCTTACACTGAGCTTCCCCCCTTAGCAAACCCTACTCGGTGGCCATGTTGTTTTCAGCCTGCTATTCCCTTACATTGTAAATTGATGGTTTTCAGAAAAATTTTATTTTTCTGTTTTTTTGCAGCGCATCCCGTTTGCGTGGCGCTGCACTACGTTTAAACATTTCTATTTTAATTTTGCATGTGGGTACATTGCCAGTGGCCACATATTTGGCCATTGGCATGCTTCCTGGAACATATGCAACCTTTATTTGGAGCTGACAAGGCTCCATTGTGGTATTTGCAGAACGGTACTCAGTTGTCAACTGAGTACATTTCTGCAGCTAACACGGCTCCTACACAGACAGGTTTGTGCTTCCTGGATCGCAAATTTACCTCATTTGCATGCCTTTCGGCTGCAAGTGAGGTAATTTGCATATCCAAACCCTGTCCGTGTAAGAGCCATTTTAGGAGCTCTCTTACACGCCCCTTCGTGGATCGCTCGTCGGACATGATGGCTGCATGGAGTCTTACTCTACTCTTAGACTCCGTGCAAGCCATCGTGAATCCGGCCCATTGTGTTTTTTGTGTGTTTGTTGGAGCTTTTCTCCCCGGGCCTCCACTGAAAATGAACATATATCCAGTTGGACTAGCCTGGTCAACAAATGTAAAATAAAAATAAATAAATAAAATAAATAAATTTTGAGCCTTTATTCTGCAATTATTTTTGGCAATGCACAGAACTGTTTATAGTATCTTGTGTTCTGCCAGTATTTATAAAATTCCCTGAAAGAGAAAACCATTCTTAAAGATTGGAAGCTTCAGCTCTTCAAAATCCAAGGTGTGCACTGAGATCAGCCTCTCTTGGCTGCTTGCTGATCTGTCTAGTGCTTACTCTTCTCATGTTTATCAGCTATATCCTGAAAGGGTCATATCACAGCCCTGTTAGGGTAAAACTGCATGATCAGGAAATCAGTATATTGTTTCTCCTCATTTTTCCACAACCAGAAGCAGCTTTTGTGGGGCCCCTGCACAGTCAAGGATGATTAAGGGGGGGGGGGCCTGCAGCCACGGGTATTGCAAGTACCTAAAGTGGGCTATGTTGTTAATTTTAGTGGAGACAGTGTCCACCAGCAGGATTTAACTAAGCTAGGGGCACAATGTCGGTGGTAAAATATTTAATGGAATTGTGAAGCCTGTTACTTGATAAAACACTGTTACTGTAGCCAGAATACCTTTGAATTTTAAAGGAAATATAAATTAGAGTTATTATTACCCACCTGGTTTAGTAAGTATATAGGATTGCTGTACTAGCTTTTGTTGGTTTGACAGACATGATATAAAATATCAATTTTCAGATAAATTCCTGTGGTTGGGGGCCCCCCAGGAACAGGGGGTCCCCAGCGACCACAGGGTTCACTGGTGCCTAAAGCCGGCTATGCTACTGGTTCCAGACTTCTCTCCTGATTCCACAGATCACCATCGACTAGGTTTTCCAAGGAGGGAAAAACACGATCTGCAACTTCACTTCCATCTCCCAGACACTAGAAACATCAGGTTTTAATGCAAGGCCCCTTATTTCTTCCCCCTGTGTTTCAGTCTCCTCCCTTTCACTTGTTTCACTCTTTTATATCATATGAAAATGAGCTCCACCTTGTGGTGCATCAGAAAACTACAGTCGGTTAACCATACAGTGAAATACAGTGGGAGCTACACTTGATTTTGTCAAGCGGCTCATACTTCAACCATTGGAAGCTGGAGTACAAACTTCAAGAGATTCACTTGATAGACACAGTACAAACTTATCTGCTTAACTACAATTATACCTTCAATGTTTTAAGTTTTGAATTTAGTTTTATGTCAGATCTCATAATGACTTGAATACAGCTAAGGATGTTAATGGTCAAATAAGACTCCATACTTCCTGGCAAGTGCTAAATTACCTGTGATGCTGTCCACATAGAGCTAAATGCTGCAATAATAACTCTTCAATAAATCATCAGCCAGTGTGTTCATCACTGCATATTATCTGATAGCAGGATTAGCAGCTGTCAGTCTAAATAGAGTAACTCCACGGCAGAGGCCAAACAAAAACAGTAGGAGGATTTGGAGGTTGGCAGGCACTATTCAAGGCAGGAAACTTGGTGAGAGGATGACACACAAAAGATACAAAACACTTAGTTCAGCTTCCTATGAGGGAATGAGCCACTGAGTTACTTCCACTTCTGCTTCAGATATATTTAAGTGCATGAGCCCTAGCACTGCACAGAATAATATACAAACAGCAATATATATTAAAAGATGCTGAAACATAAAGGACATAACTGGTATAATGTGGTGACACCCAGACACCCCAGAGATCAAATTAATTACAGTTATGCAATTTTATGTTGGTTACAAGTAGTCTAATGCTATATTTGGAAGTCTCTGGAATGCGGAATTACAGTAACAAATTAAGGAGAACATCATAGCATGCAGAACAGTATGGTGGCCCAAAGGAGGAAGAAAGCATTTCTGATGACTAAATAAATGTGTGTGATTTCAGGGTCTTCAAAAATTAGGTTAAAATGCTGCATTTCATTCATTTTCCTTCTATTTTTTGAAATACTGACCAATACTTCATGTGATAAGTGGTGAACAGTGAAAAACATATTTAATCAAAATGTAGGGTTGCAGTTGCCAAGGTCTTCTGCAAAAAATGCCTTCTTACCTTGGAATGAGACAACCTGGGCTATGATTTAACTGGATGTTAAGCTAAAAGTAGTTTAGATACCAGTGAATGAGGTACAAGTTTGAGTTATTGAGATAACTGATCCCATGTATCCACCACTGAATGAAAGCTCACATTCCTGTCCTGCTGTTTCTTGAGTAATGCAAATATTGGCATTGTTACTCCTTATCATATATCTTTTGTTTTGCCTTCCCTCAGTTTCATTTAAAGCTGGTTCAAGCTGCATAGCCCCAAGGTCAGTGTCAGTGGTCAGGGGCATCAACTCTGTTAAATGACCAGGGGTACTACACTGTGCCTTTTGAAATCCCACAGATAAATTACAGATAGCAGATAGGATTATCTGAAGATTGACTCAGGCTTCCTCCAAAGGCAACAAAGGAGATGGCTCCTCAGGGATTACAGGCCTCAAAAATGAATTATTTTTAAGAGCTGCCGTTTAAAATGACAGTTCTCTGACTCCCCCCCCCACCCCGTTTATTTATTTATTTATTTATTTATTTATTTATTTATTTATTTATTTATGTATTTATTTATTTATTTTGCAGTTGCTTGAATTGCATGAGGCTGTAGATTTGTATGCCCTCTAACAAAATAATTATTAAGTTCTGAATTTGCAGGAAAGCAGACAGCTGCTAGTTATTCAGAGCCAAAACTAGCAGTCAGGAACCACATTATTTTCAGTAATGGTCAACAAACACATTTATATCAACACCTGTGTTTTATTAAACCCATTGTTACAAACATGCCCTTTTTGTTAAATTATAAGTAAGGGCAAATTCATAGGTTCATAGGTAGGTACTAGGCTATCTGCCCGAGGGCATTTATAAGCCCAGCCAGAGTGTGTCGGCTTTCGCCGCCCCATTGATTAATTAACTGATCCTCTGTCAAGCAGAGCCAATGAAGTGATCCCAGGGGTGTATTTTCTGTTACCCATCCACTCGTCAAGGTTTCTCTTGAAGAGTGTTAGTGAGGGGCTCTGCCTGATGTAATTTGGAATTTTGTTCCAAATCATGGGGAGTCTCTATGACAAGAATCTATCCCTTCAGCATGTTCTATTTATTGTTGTGGCGAGGTTTAGCTCACTGGAGCGCATGGCTCGCAGTGACTTGGATTTCTTTAGGTGGAGCATGTCCATCAATTCTGAGCTGACCATGGCTTTGTAAGTCAGGCAGAGATCACCTCTGAGTGAGGGATATGCCACTGAGTACAGCCGGAGTTTTTTCAGTCGGGCTGCATAGGGCATATGTTTGAGACCAGTAATCCTCTCGGTGAGGTACTTTTGTGGTCTTTCCGGTTGTTGGAAGTGTCTTGCAAGGTACATCCCAAATGGGGCATTGTACTCTATGATGGGTCTAATGAGTGACGAGTAGAGGGGCACTATAACCCCTTTATTTCTAGATGTGAACCCTTTAGTAATTAGATGGGCCACATAGAAGGATTTCTTAACTACTTTGGCAATATGATTGTCAAAGGAGAGATTACTATCTACCTGGGTCCCCAGATCTCTTATTATCTCTTCTGTATTAAGGGAGCTGCCACCTATGTGGTAATTCGTGGGTGTTTTGTTTTTCCCAAACAGGATGACTATGCATTTTTTGGCATTTAGCTTGAGGCCATGACTTGACACCAGGTGTCCGTCTCTGTAAGGCCCTTTTGGAGGATGTCTGTGTCAGCCAGAAAGTCAATTATGGCTCCCAGTTTGCAGTCATTGGCGAACTTAGTTAGCCATAGTCCTCCTGTGTTTGCCTGCACTTCTGAGAAGTATATGCCGAAAAGTAGGGCTTCCAAGACCGAGCCTTGCAGGACACCACTTGTGACTGGTTTAGAGTCTGACCTGTAGCCCGCTATTCTTACTGTGTGAGTTCTGTCTGTAAGCCAGTTGGCAACTCATCTCGTGACGTAGGGATTTATGTTCAGGCTGGTGAGTTTTTCTGTAATACCCGAGTGGGGAATGGTATCAAAAGCCTTGGCAAGGTCAAGGTAGGCTGTGTGAACCATCTTTCCCTCATCTATGGCCTTGGTGACTGTCTCGAAGAAGTCAACCAGGTTTAGTAGGTATGATCTGCCCTTAACAAAGCCGAAATGGGTCGGGTCAAGTGTTTGGAGGTTCCCAATGTCTTTGTTAATGAGTTCCATGATGATGTGCTCCATAGCCTTGCAAACCAAGCTAGTGAGGCTTATGGGGCGATAGTTACCAGGATCAGTTGTGGCCCCTTCTTTGTGAAGAGGAATAACTGTTGCTTTGTGCCATTCTATGGGCATGTCGTCTGTGGAAAGGCTGAGGTTGAACAGCGTGTTTAGGTGGGGGGTTAGTTTGTTCTGTAGTTTGTGCAAGACGCAGCCTGAGACACTATCTGGTCCCATTGATGCTGTGTTTTTGGCTTTTGAAAGGGCTGTTTTCATCTGTGATTTTTGGGACACTACACTTTTCCGGTATTGTTGTGGGCCCTTTTGGAGGCGAGTTTGCACTGAATCTATCTGCCAGGATGTTGGCAATATCTTTAGGTTCAGCATATTTTGTGCTATTTTGCACTAGTTCAGTGCATATCTGCGAGTTGCCACTTAGATTCTTAACATAGCTAAAGAAGGCTTTGTGGTTATCTTTTGAATCCTTGGCTATTTTTCTTTCAAAGTTAGCCTTGGATGATTTCATGAGGGACCTCAGTTTCTTACTGATACTGATCAGGGATGTCTTTCCTTCTTGGGATTTGCTTTTTTTCTGAACTAGTTTCCTCCTTCTATTGTATAGCCTGTTTATTGCAGGGGTCCACCAAACTGGCTTCCTTCTCTTAGAGGAGTGAGTCTTGGTTTTGCTAGGGATGGCACGATCCATGCTTCCTTGTAGGTGTTCACAGACTGCAATTGTAAAAGTTTCTGCATCTTGGGCAGCGTTATCCTTTAGCATGGGGGCTGTGAAACTTACCACCTCTGTCTTAAGTAAGGTGAAGTTTGCTTTAGAAAAGTTTTTTACTGTGGTTTCCTTAGTTGGAGGTGGTGGTGGGGTGTGGACATCCAGAGTGATTAGTTTATGGTCTGATCTAACCATTAACGGGTTGATCTCCCTTGTGGAACACCTGTCGCCCATGTTGGTGATGACCAGGTCCAATATGTTTTCACCTGTCGTAGGGGAGTTTACCAGCTGATCCACGGCATTTGAGGTGATGAATTCCAGGAAACACTGGGCCTGGGAATTTGTACTCGAGTAGTTTTCCCAGTGAATGGTAGGGTAATTGAAATCACCCAATATCAGGGTGTTTGGTAGGACCTTCATGTTTTCCAGTGTCTCCAGAAAGGTGGAGTGGTGGTCCTGGGTCATGGAGGGGCATCTGTAGCAGGCCGCAATTTGCATTGCAGATTTGCCCAATGTTAGTTGCACATGGATGATCTCAGAGGTATCATGCTGCATCACTAACCTGGAGGTGTAGGTATCCTTGATGCATATGGATACACTCCCCCTTTTGTGTTTCGGTCCGTGCTCTGTGGCCGAAACGTGTGGTATGAGTTGTAGCCCAGTAGTGCTGGGGTGTTCTCTGGAGCCTTGAACCAGGTTTCAGTTACTGCACAGATGTCGACATTCTCCATACTGAGGAGTTCTTCGAGCGTGTGAATTTTGAGATTTAAACTCCTGGCGTTAAGTAGCATAACCCTCAGTTTTTTGTTAATTGTGCTTTTTATGGAGTTGGGTTTGACTTTTAAGCCTTGCCTAAAAATGGCACTATGGGGGCAGCAAGAGCCTTGGCCAGTAGTCGAAAGCCTAGGGGTGACAGGTGCAAGCCATCTCTTGCGAAGCAACGTGGCTTGTCGAGCATGTCATCCCAGGCCGACAGACACTGGATCCCCTTTGAATGACAAAAGAAGCTTAGCCAGTTGTTGAAATTGATCATTTTTTCTTTATACTGAGGTATCATTCTTGATGAGGACAGGATGCTACTCAGGGTCAGGGTCATACCAGCCTGGGCTACATGATCAGAGAGCTCTTCCATGTCTCTTTTCATGTAGTCCAGGGAGGTACATCTCAGGTCATTCACACCAACATGAACAATGACAGAGTCATATTTGTACTTGTTCTGGAGTGACCTGAGTGCTTGTGTTATGTGGTGGATTTTGGCTCCTGACAGGCAGCTAACAGTAACCTTCTGCTTGTCCAGCCTAGCGAGTGGGAAATCAGTGTGCCTGACTATAGAGTGACCTATTACTAGTGTGTTAGGTATGTTATTTCACCTTAAGGGCTGTGATTGTGCAGCACACTGATTTTGTGTTTTATGTGTTGTCTTGGTTTGTGACGGGAAGTGCAGGTTGTTTGGGTGTCTGCTTTAGAGGTCTATGATGCCTTTGCAGGTTTTTATTTAGAGCCTCCGAGTATGATTTTATGTACTGATGTGTATTTTTTGCCAGTGCTGTTTTAGTAGGTCTGTGTGCAGCTGGAGTTGTGGTGCAAGTGTTAACCTTCTCCTCTTGACTGTCTGTTCCAGTCTTGGGTGGAGACAGCTTAGCTTCCAGTTTGGCTGTATAATTGCATCTCTTGCATATGTTAGTGTTTTGTGGTAAGAGGAGAGGGTTGTTTGTGTACATGAGGCAGTTGTAACATGGCCTCATGATACCCAGATTCACCAGCTGGACTGGTGAGTGCACCTGAAGTTGCCCTTTGGTCATGCCTGAATAGTAGGGTGAGCTAATTAGTCACTTGGTTGGTGAGGGGTGAATAAAGAGCCTTGTCCTGCTGGGCAATCAGTGTCGGGGTATATTAGTGCTTGCTATTAGGTCTGAGCAAGTGCTGGGCTGTAAGATGCTTTTTGAGTGCTTAGGTTGAGAGTTAGACTAGTTTCAAGGGAAAAACTGAAGAGGAGACTCAGTGGATCTGGGAATAATTTAACCGTAACTAACCGGCAGTGCCCGGTGCGCAAAACTGTGCAAACGTGGTTTTTATAGTAGGGAAATGAAAGATAGAGAAATTAACCCAAAATGGCCAATAAACTACTAACTTCTGGGCTGGAACCACTCCTCCAGGGACAGATAGGTTGCTCAAAGCTCCACTCTCTCACAGGTGAACAGAGAAACTTCCTTCTATCCAAGTAAGGTATGGGCAACTCAGAAACTAGTATCACAGCTCTGAATTCAGCACTAGCCTGAAAACTGGACTATACTAGCTTAGAAAGGCGGGAAAATTTTGTTTTTTTGTTCTATTTGAAAAGATAAGGCAAAAACAGTAAAACATACACTTAAAACAGCTTTAAACTACTACAAACAATCAAAAAAGGCTATCACACTTTAATGTGTAGCCTACAACAGGTAAACAAATTATTTAAACAAAAAACAACTTTTTAAAAGTGCAAGCAGTCAAATAAGTACAATATGTGAAAAAACAAGCTTTTAAATCACAATAAATGCTGGAAAATCTGCATTTAGGCGGAAAACAGTTAAGTACAGCAAGAAGTACAGAAAACTGATACTTAATCACTCCAAAGTCTCTCTCCTAAGCTAGAAGGCTTGTATCAGTTTAAGGCTTTCTAGTGCTACCAGTAGGTTAGTTACAGGAAAGATGGGAAACAAGCGCAGATGTGGTCTTTTAAACCAGAAAGTTGAAAGAGACAGACAAACTGTCTAAATCATCAATAAACTACAATTTCTGGGCCAAGAACCTCTCCTCTCATGGTAGACAGGCTACCAAGTGCTTACCACTCCCACTGAATAGCTAGAAGGCTTTCCTCCAACACAGAAAGGCTTGCGGGGCACAGAAGCTTACCAACAATCCTGGATACAGCAACTCTGTATCTGGACTAGGCTAGTTACAGGAAAGATGGGAAAGAAGCACAAGTGCGGCTTTTAAACCAGAATGTTGAAAGAAATGGAAAAAAACTGCCCAAACGGCTAATAGCTACAATTTCTAGGCCAGGAACCACTCCTCTTGTGGTAGATAGGCTACCTAATGCTTACCACTTCTACTGATAAGCTAGGAGGCTTCCCTCCAACACAAAAAGGCTTGGGGGGCTCAGAAGCTTACAAAGAGTCCTGGAATACAGCAAATCTGTACCTGGACTAGACTAGTTACAGGAAAGGCGGGGAACAAGTACAAACATAGGCTTTTAAGCCAGCAAGTTGAAAGAGATGGAAAACTGCCCAAACGGCCAAAAAACCTACAATTTCTGGGCCAAAACTCACTCTTCCTGTGGAGGATAGGCTAGCTAGTGCTTACCACTCCCACTGATAAGCTAGAAGGCTTTCCTCCAACATAGAAAGGCTTGGGGGCTCAGAAGCTTACTAACAATCCTGGATACAGCAACTCTGTAACCGGACTAGGCTGGTTATAGGAAAGGTGGGAAACAGGCACAAATGTGGCTTTCAAACCAGAAATTTCAAAGAGATAGAAAAAAACTGCTCAAACAGCCAATAGCTACAATTTCTGGGCCAGGGACCACTCCTCTTGTGGTAGATAGGCTACCTGATGCTTACCACTCCCACTGATAAGCTAGAAGGCTTCCCTCCACACAGAAAGGCTTGGGGGCTCAGAAGCTTACAAAGAGTCCTGGATACAGCAAATCTGTACCTGGACTAGACTAGTAACAGGAAAGGCAGGAAACAAGCGCAAACACAGGCTTTTAAATCAGAAGGTTGAAAGAGATGGAAAAAGCTTCCTAAACGGCCAATAAACTATAATTTATGGGCCAAAAACCACTCCTCCTGTGGTAGATAGGTTACCTAGTGCTTACCACTCTGATAAGCTAGAAGGCTTCTCTCCAACATAGAAGGGCTTGGGGGGCTCAGAAGCTTACCAACAGTCCTGGATACAGCAAATCTGTACCTGGATTACACTAGTTATAGGAAAGGCGGGTACCAAACGCAAAACAGGCTTTTAACCAGAAAGTAGAAAAAGATGGAAAAACTGCCCAAATGGCTAATGAACTACAGTTTCAAGGCCAAAACCCTCTCTTCCCATGGTAGATAGGCTACCTAGTGCTTACCACTCCCACTGATAAGCTAGAAGGCTTCCCTCCAACACAGAAAGGCTTGGGGGGGGGGGGCTCAGAAGCTTACCAACAGTCCTGGATACAGCAAGTCTGTATCTGGATTTGACTAGTTACTGAAAAGGCAGGAAACAAGCTTAGAATTTTTTTTTTTTTTTTTTATTACAGAAAAGGAGCTAAAACAGCAGTAAATACAATTCAAATTGTAGTGCAGGCCAGCACACCCGAGCGTGGAGCAACACTATGGCAAATACAGTTCAAATAAATGCAATTAAATTAACAAATGACTAAAAAACAAGTGCAGAAGGCAGTAAATTAGGCTACTAACAAGCAGTAATAAGTGCAGAGTAAGAGAAACTGAACAGATAACAGCACCAGAAGAGCAACTAAGACAGTTACAGTAAGAGCAGATGAATAAGATATATATATATATATTTTTTTTTCATACCCTTTCTGAAATTCCTGCATTTTATAATCAATGACCTACAAACCCAATCATCTAATAAACTAAAAATAACCAAAGTTAGTCCATAAATAAAAACATTATATTTAATTTCCTAAGGAAAACAATAAATTGACAGACATATACAGCAGACAGCCATAGTTCTGCTGATAATTCACTTCTGACTATTAAAGGCAGACTTGGAATAGTAGATTCCTTTGAAACACAGTTTGCTTGGCATTAAACCTAGGAATCTAAAAGCTGTAAGAAGCATACAGCAGGAGAGGTATGAATTTTCTTATGTGTTAGCAAAAGCAGTTCAGGTGATAATAATATCATAGCAGAACCTATCACGCTCCTTATGCAGAAATCATAAGTTCCACAATGAGTATGCCACAACAGAGAAACACTCACAACAATTTCATACATTTGGGTTTGCTTTAAGAACATTCCTACTGGAGCTCCAAACTTGGACGATACCTACAGTAGCTAACACAAGAGTTCTGTATAACAGTGACTAAGGCAAGAATATGTATTCTACAGAAATACTATCAGACAATTAGAAAACCAGCTCTTTTATCACTGAAAACTATCACCAACTCAGCAATCATGTGATTTCCTGTTTCCAAAATGAGACAGACCATGTAAGTCCTGAATGCTTTGCAAAAATGATGTTGGTATAAAAATGGAGTTTCAAAGGTCAGAGCAGATATGACAACAAGGCAGTGCTACCATACCAGCAAATACATGATTAAGATCTTTAAATGCATTACAATGACAAGAAAGTGGCACAAGAACATTTATCTACCTTTCAGCTCTTTTGTAATATACAGAGAATGTGGTATGGCACTTATTTCAGGTATAGGCTACAATATCCCTATGCAAAACAGCCAAAAAGAAATAGCATGTATCCTTTTTAGGTACCAAAGCATCAAACTGCACCTTTTAGGCAGACATTTTTATGCAAAAATTATTTTTTAAACTACTCATTAAAATTATTTACAGAGCCAAACTAGACTACCACGGCTGTTCTTTGAAGATCTTATGAATATCCAGTAGTTTCTAAGGCCACAACTGAAAGAAGTACAGGGGCATTAAAAGTTGCTATTTTCATCGTTTGTAGTGCAACTTGTTCTTTTAATCTGTAGTACACGATATTTCATGCATCATACACCACACCCGACATGCGCCATGTTTATATAACATGTTATCTGTACTTCATGGTTGTTTAATTCCATATGGCACATACGTTTCACTGGAATAGGTTATACCTAGTAGGTGAATCACTTTAAAATCAAAATCACTCACTTAGTAAATAAACAGTACTGATGTTATACCCAGGACTGGCTGACTGAGACGGCTGCATCCCAAAGCTAATGTTATACCCAGGACTGGCTGACTGACACAGCTGCCTGCATCCCAAAACTAGTGTTATTCCCAGGACTGGCTGACTGAGACAGCTCCAGCCCAAAGCTAACGTTATACCCAGCGCTGGCTGACTGAGACAGCTGCATCCCAAAGCTAATGTTATACCCATGACTGACTGACTGACACAGCTGCCTGCATCCCAAAACTAGTGTTATTCCCAGGACTGGCTGACTGAGACAGCTCCTGCCCAAAGCTAACGTTATACCCAGAACTGGCTGACTGAGACAGCTGCATCCCAAAGCTAATGTTATACCCAGGACTGGCTGACTGAGACAGTTGCCTGCATCCCAAAGCTAGTGTTATACCCACGACTGGCTGACTGAGACAGCTACATCCCAAAGCTAATGTTATACCCAGGACTGGCTGACTGAGACAGTTGCCTGCATCCCAAAGCTAGTGTTATACCCAGGACTGGCTGACTGAGACAGCTGCATCACAAAGCTAATGATATACCCAGGACTGGCTGACTGAGACAGCTCCATCTCAAAGCTAATGTTATACCCAGGACAGGCTGACTGAGACAGCTGCATCCCAAAGTTGATACCAAACTAAAACAACAAACTGAAAACATTCACAATGAGAAATACTTAACAGTACACATCTGGCTAAGTAAATAAATCTAATAAAAAGATTAATATATGAAAAATGATAAGCATATCTGATTTCTTACAAAAAAACACCTTTGAATACAGCAAATTGAAGTTGGAACAGTCCCTATTCTATTATATTGTAAGCTGTACTTCAGATATATTTCAGATGTGCCATTTTTGCCACATAACTTTCTTTCCCTGTTTACAATGCTTCGATACTGCTACGCATTAGAATGCTGCTCAGGGCTATGTACAGTCACCATTTCAGGGATATTACTTTACAGACTGAAATCTATTAGAAACATGAAAAAAAAAACTGTAGTGGGTTCAGAGAGCACAGGCCACATCTGATGACCATGTGAAACTAGATTATTTTATCAAACTCGTCATAGTGCCAACATTTCAGAACATGTCAGTGGCAAGACAGCCAAAACAGAAAGGTGGTCTATTATGTAAAAATCACTTTGCAAAATCTTTATATGGCTTCTTGCATGTGGTGCACATCTGTGCATTACAGCTATGGTAGACAAATTTTACATCACAGATTTGAAAATACAACACTACAGCTGCAGCTTAGAAAGATAATTTAGAATAGTCTCCGCAGTTAATGAGTTGGCTCCTTCCCTAGTAAATGCATTAAATGGTTGTGTTAACAAATCACTGAGCTGTAAAGCTACTGTTATACGGTTTCCATTAACAATTTGTCATGAAGCAGGTGCACATGTTCTGCAAGTTGTAACGATACTAGCAGATATCTCAATGCAAGAAAATATCTGTTTTATAAAGCTGCTTCAAACAGTTTAACACACACAGCACCTTCACTCTGCCTATATGTCTGCTGCTCTGGGCTAACTATAACAATCATTTAAGTTTAGGCAAAGGATGAGAAAACAGGATGACACAAACATGGCAGCACAGCGAATACATTACTTTCCTAATGTATGACTCAGTAATGGTTGTCCACCATCAGTACAGAAGTCATCAAAAATGGCTATATGTTCATATTAGATTATTACCATGCATAATTAGCATGTACTAGAAATGTATGGCTCTGCAGTACATTGAGTTCTAAATCTGTAAGCAACTTTTTTTTTTCTTTTCTAATAAACGGTTTACGTACAGAATATGCACTTTCCTTTGACCACAAAAGGTATCAAAGTCCCTATGTATTCAGTGAAACAATATTCTCATTGGGGACTTCAACTTCTTGTCCATTAACTAGGAGATGCATACATCCTCTAACATGTATGCCCGGAGATTTCTGGACTGCATGAGTACAAACTCTCTGGACCAGTTAGTCTGCGTCCAAACCAAGGATGATAAAATTCTGGACTTGGTCCTCACTAATATTGGACAACTCTGCTCTCTACAAATTGTAACTCCCTCCTAAATCAAATCAGACCACAAATCAGTTACATTCACCTTAAGAGTGTAGCAAGAAGCATTGCCCAATACCTCTGTAGTCAGAGATTATACCAAGGCTAATTTAATGAACGTAAGTGATGACCTGGATAAATTCAACATCCTCTTCCAACTGGATGACCTCACTGCTTATGTCGAATCCTTCACTACCCAATTCTATGCACATGTGAGTAGCTACTTAGGTACTTATGTCCCACTCCAAAGTGAATACAATACCAAAATCAAAAATAAACCCTTATATAAACAGGAACTACAATAAAAGAAAAAAAATCATTGTATGTAAAAAGAAATGAACTCTCAAGATGCAATAACCTTGCTAAACCTAACAGGAAACTTTGGGCATTGATTAAATCAACCAAAGCCAAAAAAGGAGGTGAAAATTTTCACCAAGGCAAAGGACAACCATAATGCCTTCATTAAATATGGTTAGAAACCAAATCAATGTCCAGCCTAGTGAAGAGCTAATACTAAATGTTACTACACACTTATATCGAAAGGATGTAGTCAATCTACTAGCAGACAAATTTAGCTCTAACTTCACTTCCCCTCTTCCCTCCTACAATCCCATATCACATAATCACATCTACGCCCCCTCAAACCTTCCATGAATAACTCCTCAAGGCACTATCCAATGCCAAGGGGACCATATAACATATGGGGCTGCTTACTGGTACTGGGCAGCATGAAACAAGAGCAGTCAGACCACTACTGAGGCTATTAAATTTCAGCCTTCAAGCAGTCTCTGTGCTTGATGAATGGAGGATAGCAACTGCCATTCCCTTGCATAGAAATGGGATGTCAACAGACCCAAAAAGTTATATATAAGCTCATATGTCTGACCAGCCTTATCAGTAAAACTACAGGAAGGGTCATTATGGAATGCATAAATACGAACATAGGTAACCTACAATCTTTCAACCCAAGCTCATTAGCATTTGTTAAGGTCACATCTTACCTACTTAAAACTGGATGGCTTCTTTGAAAAGGTTATTGAATCAAGGAATGAAAGCACATCAATACACACTGCATATCTAGACCTTGCAAAAGGCATTCAACACCATCCAACACTCAGGTATCATTGGATACAAAATGTCTCACAAACAGAACCTACGAAATCTGAGTGTGCTGCTCAACCTCCATCAAAAAACTTGTCAGTAGCAGTTTATCCCAGGTCCTTGGGTCACTCTTCTTTGGAATTTACTTATTGGAGGTCAAAGCTACTATTAAGGATTTATGGATGCCCAAGTTTGTGGATGACTGTAAACTTATTACTGCATAAACTTCCCAGAGAACACCAAGATCCTCCAAGAGGACCTTTCCCATACAATTAACTGGTGAAAAAACATGCAATAAAATTAAATGTCAAGAAGTATACAACAGAATTCTTCTACAACCAAGGAGTCCAAGAAGAACTATTACACTGATGTCACACCCATGAAAAATGATCCGGTAGTTAGGGACCTGGGAAACTATATATAAAATGAATTGTATTTCAAGCTCCATGTATCCACTTTTGTAAGAAAGTGTTTTTCATTGCACAGCTTATTACTAAAGGTATTGTGTCCATTTCCAGGGATGTGATCATTCCACTGTATTCCAACACTCATCAGGTTACCGAGTATAATGCCCACTTCAGTATCTGCCTGTCCAAACATTTGACACAACCTGAATGTCAACATTTCTTAGAAAATAAAGATAAAGGGCCTGAATTATAAAAATTATGCAAACCATCTTAAAGCCTTCTCTGTCTTTTCAGTGTCAAGCAGACTACTGAGGGGTGAGCTCTAACTAGAATAGAGATCCTCAACAGTCCTTATCCTGTCAAACTTACTGCACATTTGTAAGTCTAATGGGGGGTGTAAACCTTTCATTTGTAACATAAATACAATAATCTCATCCACCTCTCAGTCAAGAAAGCATGTTAACCTGTTATACCCCTCCACCACCAAGTCAGCCTTCTGGCACATGAGCTGCTACATGAACCTTCTTCTCCAAAGACAGCAACGGACACTTGTTCCTGTGCCAGTGGTTCCACTAGTCAGCATAAATACTACCTGAGAAATTTGCTGAAAATGGGCTATAGGCCTATTGTGAATCATGTGGTCAATAAAACATACACAGATGCACACATATATTCATAAATAAATACATATTAAATGAATAATAAAATAAAAATAAAGAAATAAGGGAAACAAAATTATAATGTAGCTGTATCTCTGGCTATTACTTCACACAGTTCACACATTTTTTTTTTCTGCATGGAAAAAAAGTCTGCCAAATACATAAACGTATTCTCTTAACCTACTAATTGTAGATGTGCATTATCTTAGGTGTTCAAGGATGAAAAACGATTATTGGTGTCAGGAACTAATGCGGAAATGTTAGCAGGTTCAATATATAGTATACATATAACGTTGGAAACGGTATATATTCACAGTCAGATCTGGCTTGCTTCATTTCATTTTGACTTTTTCTATTATGAAGACAGACTTGCAGTAATTTTATTGAGTGTTTTGCATTTAATTCCTCATTAAAGATTCTTCAGGCATTGTTATGAAAGATATTCTACCTTGCAGAAACTGCTTATTAAGGTTTGGTGACTGACAAAGCATTATCTGTAATAAAACCAGAACTGAAATGAATGGAAGCTACGCTATATAGCAATACACTCAACAGCACTCAGACTATAAATTATACTACACTTCAGGGTAAAAGCATGCCAAGCATCAATTAAGTAGTATTCATTCATCACAAGTAATACCAAATGTCAGTTTAATATG
This sequence comes from Protopterus annectens, assembly GCF_019279795.1. NCBI lineage: Eukaryota > Metazoa > Chordata > Ceratodontiformes > Protopteridae > Protopterus > Protopterus annectens. The sequence goes on from NC_056745.1 coordinate 937,092,727, forward strand.
GCATGCCACAGATGTGCTTGATATTACAAGGATCTTTTGCAAAGATGAAGTATCCTGTTATTTTTTTTTATTAGTTAAATATTTCTTCAATAAGCACTTTTACTACTATATATCAGAAAACACAGGTCTTACCAAGTATAAATAAATGAAAATTTGGCTATACATGTAACATAGCCATGAACAAAATGAATTCCATAATCGTAAATATTGCTGACAAAATTATAATCTTAAGGAAGCAATGTAGTCTTAGATTTGTCTAGCTTGCAGTAAGCTTCCATTATCAGGAAATCCTGTGAGCTTAAATGTTTGCTATTATAGTGGACTACTTGCAAATTTATGTAAAGTTCATGCCTTGAAATATTACCTCTGTTCTCTCTCTCTGTAAAGTATTTCAAACTAAGATCTTCAACTCTACAGGCATGTAATATGCATGCCTCCTGCCACAGAAGCCCTTAGGCTTTATGCTGAAGTGATTAACCAATATTATATATGATTATTATTGCTGTGTCATGATAATAAAATGCAAATACTGTAATATAATTTAGCAACTTTAATTCTAAATGCAAACATCATCTGAAACATCAGTATCAGTAAATCCAGTGCTCTTGAATTAGTACTTATTTTATTCATTTGTTCGCATTTCATAACCTGCACAGTCCGATTATGATATCTACCCATTTTCAGCAGATTCTCAGTGAGAAATTCTACAAACAATAGTGAGATTATAGACAAATGTAATATATATACATTTATATATATCTATATATATATATATATATATGGTTATATATATTTATATAAATATATATATATATATATATATATATATATATATATATATATATATATATATATACATATATGGGTCTACTTCAGTCGACAGAAATTCCATTTAATCAAACCTTACTTAACCAAGATGACAACACCAAAACCTTATTTCTTGAACATTCACATCATCAGAATTTTAATCCGGGAAAGGAGGCAGTTGACCAACAAGGGGAAATTTGCCATTTTCCCCACGTTAGTGCAATCTCAGAGTTGGTATATTTAGTTAGGGGGAGTGTGGGGGAATTGGCATGCTTCAGTGTGTTTGTTTTTAATGTGGGGCAATTGCTTCCTTTCCCGGATTAACATCCCAGTAATGTGAATATTATTTAAAATAAGGTTTTGGTGTTGTCATCTGGGTTAAGTAAGTTTCAATTAAATGAAATTTCGGTCTACTGAAGTAGACTCATGTGTGTGTGTGTGTGTGTGTGTGTGTGTGTGTGTGTGTGTGTGTGTGTGTGTGTGTGTGTGTGTATATGTATATATTTTATATATATATAGATATATATATATATATATATATATATATATATATACATGGTTTACCTTTGAAACATTGAAAGTTGGCTTTACGAACAGCCAGTTGGGTGAACTATAAAGCCGAATCTGGACTGTCGAACGTCTCTGAATTTTGAAACTCAGCAAATCGAACAGCAGATTCGCTGAGTTTCGAACTCAGATATTGAACACACACTGTAATGCAAGTGGCCAAGCCCCCCTGCACCCCCCACACACACCCTACTTTATTATTCTAACTCTGAGGTCACACTACAGTGGGGAAGGGATCTATTTCCCGATCCCCACTATGGTGCACTCCGCTCCCACAATGCCGAATCTGCAATGAGTGAATGTCAATGTGCATTCGCTCATTGTACATTTGATGCATTTTTTCTTCAGCTAACTGTGAACTTGAAAATGTACTTTCGTGCCACTCTCTTTCGACAAGTTGTACTTCAACATTTCAAAGGTAAACCGATAGACACACACACAAACTGTACAACATACAGGCATTGGAAATAAATTACACATTTATCAAATAATATACTGAAGCTAATACACTTTTGCTTGCAGCACTGCAGAAATAGCTGAGCTGAGATGTAGGTGACTAAAAACTAAATGTATTTCCCAGTACAAAATGTATATGAGTATCTTCTACCTTAAGTTAACTCTTTAATAACCATTGACATGCAAACTGTATCTAAACATGCTGCCAGCCCTTCCCGACAGCTGTAGAGTTGGCCTTAGAAACAGAACAACATGTGAAAACTAGGACACCAAATGAACAGGCTTCTTTTCTGTACCATGCTGCACCTGGAACACACATAGAATCTCTAACCTTACCATCTTTGGCCATACAAGTCATATCGACTTTTAGTCATTATCAGTGTCTTGAGGTGCTACACATATGCACACACATTTATATAGGTGCTGGTCATGGCCAATGTGACATCCTGACTGCATGTATAAAACAAACAAATGGAAATCAATGTTATTCCATACATGCACACACACACACACACACACACACACACACACACACACACACACACACACACACACACACACACACACACATATATATATATATATATACAGAGGGAAAACTTAACATTTTTTAAATGTATAAAAAAGCTGGTAAGAGTGATGACAATCAGATGATTACATGTATTGGCGATTTTTGTCTCTATGACACTGAAGTATATTGGGGATGAGACGATTTGCCCTTTCCCCACTGTAATACAATATTGGAAATAGACTATATAATTAGCCTGAGTGGGAGGATACAGGAAGGCTTGACCTATACATAAACATTTTTAAGACTGTTTCTTTTTTTGTCTTTTTCAAGAATTTATTCTTTACTAGGCTAGGTTTGATGTTTTGTTTGGCAGCGGTGCAGTGGATAGTGGTGTCAGCTCACAGCAATAAGTTCCATGGTTCGATCCTCGGCTGAGGTGCCTTCTGTTTGGAGTTTGCATGTCCTCCCTGTGCTCACGTGGGTTTCCTCCAGGTGTCCCAAATTCCTTCCCTATTCCAAAGACATGCAGTCGAGGGATTGGACACTAAACTAGCCGTAGGAGTGATTGCACATATGTGTGCATGGAGTGGAAGATCTACAGTGGCAAGGCTAGCCACCTTGGCTCTAGATTACTGTCACTGTTGAAGTGACACCCCATGTGCAAAAATGGGAAAAAGGGGTTGCGTATGTATGTATGTATAACTATATGTATAACTGTATGAATATAAAGAAGGTCAACATAAACAATGCTTCCTATATCTATATATATAAACATATAGGTGTGAATAAAGGGTCTATATTACATCGTTGATGTAATATCGAACCCACATATCTGAAACATGTAAATAGCGAACACACAGAACAGCGATTTTTTTCCCAGGAGAAAAATTGCTGTTCCCTAACAAAAAAAAAAAAAAAACTGCAACCTTAAACTTAAACTAAAGTGGAGGGTTTTGCCCCCCACACCCCCCCCCACTTAAATATACCAACTCTGAGATTGTATCACAGTGGAGGAAATAGCAAAGCCCTGAAAACGGCCCACCGATTTTTTTCCCTGGGAAAAAAAATTGATGTGCCTTGGCTTCGCTATTTTCATGTTTCGGACATGTGAGTTCGATATTACATTGTTCGAACTTTTTGAAGTTCGACGATGTAATACAGACCTGTGTGTGTGTGTGTGTGTGTGTGTGTGTGTGTGTATATATACATATATATATATATATATATATATATATATATAGAGAGAGAGAGAGAGAGAGACAAAAAGAGATAAAAGTATGTATCATAGAATCCAATGCTGTTATACACAATAAGAGGTGTCTTTCTTCATTCAAATGCCTCAGAAGATTTTGCTTGATTTATTTTATTTATTTGATAGTCAGGTTGCTGATGTATCCCAATGACCCTTTTTCCCAATGACCCTTTTCAGACATTAGTCAGCCCCATGAGGCAGATATGTCTCCCAGCTAAAATGCTACAGACTGTGGAAGAAAAATGCAAAATGCAATTATAATTATTCTGCAGTATTATTTCAGAATAGGGCATCAATGGCTGCATATACTTTGTTACCTCCTGCAAAAAAAGAAGTGTCAGTGAATTACAAAATGTGTTTAATATGTCACCTGGATCCTTTCTGCATTAAAGCACATACAGTGTTCTTTGCAGACCTTATGAAAGCTCAGTAGTGCCCTACTAGAAAAATGTATATTAGTATCTTCAAAGTATGGTTGCTTCAAGTGACTAAACATGTAATTCTAATGCTGAAATACTTTTGGCTGAATGCAGCAATTTAAAGCAAAACAAATCATACTACACTTTCTTAAACATTTACACCTGGTAATGAAAGATGCCATCAGACAAGGATATATGCATTCCTTACAAATCCTAAACTAAAATACACATCCAAATGTACACTGTACGTTGTTATATGCCCTTAGATTGCTAAGCCTTAAATACCAAGGGCATGGCTTCCTTCAAAACATGGGTTTAGCAGACCTTTTTTTGGACTATTGATTATCCAAATTCCTTCAGCAGTTTGTAAGTTCACTAAAGGATAAGTAAGCTTATGGTCTCTAAAAACAAGAAAAGCTATTGTTTGTGGTATCTCAATCATTCAGTAAAGTTTAGGCTTCCCCTTATTTATAATGCATGCACTAATAACTTTGAAAGATTGCAGTCAATGCACACCACAACAACAGCAGCATTCTACTATTACTAGTACCAAGCAGGGAGCATAGCTGCATTGTGTTCAAGAGGATTGTTTGGATTCCTCTTAAGTATTCTGCTATTACGGTGTTGTGTTCATTGCTACAGACTGTAGCTTGACTTTCTTGCCTTTGTTACAATAATCAACCTCCACAAAAGTTACAGGGTGAAATGGCCATGGAAATATATTTGTCTACTAATTAAAGTCAGTGAAGGAACCTTTTGTCATTTTCATCATTTCAGTTCCTCAGTTAATACGTTTATGTGGGATAAATGGAATGGCCAGCAGTTTCTCCAAGATGGCAGTCTACACTTCTTTCAGTGACTCCCTACCATAAAGGGTATACAGGTGCTATCCAAATGTCTGTCGGATGAGCAGCTTCAGGGCTGAGCAGAAAGTTCTAGGATGTTGTCTTTTTTTTTTATCAAACACCAAGGTGAATTTACATTATTATGAGTTACTCTTAAAGCAAGGTCTAAACTTGTATTGATATGATTGCCTTATGCTTACTCATGCTTTATTCCAATTTAAAATGCACCAAAACTATAACTTCTCCTGGTTGACTAGTTCATAAAATGGAAGTTCTGCCCATTTTCTTAATGGTCTGCATGCAAACAGTGGTATATTCATTTAGCAATATTACAAATTCTACAAACACATGATCCGTTTATAATATAGATATGTTTTAAATTTGTGTAACATGACTCAGAAGACTAAAATATTTTGCTTTTGAAGTTGCTTTTCTGAGTAACAGTATCACTGTCTGCCAAGGACATTGACTTAGTATAACCAAAGAATATAATTTCAACTAATCAGTGGCCACTGTTTGGTTACTCGTCCAGTGCCAACACAGTGGTTCAAACTATACAACTATGTTTTAAAAATAAAATTGCAATAAAAAATAAGGTTGATAAAACAGCCTTCAGTCCCAATGCAGGAAGTTTTCTTTCAGTTACACTTGTACGTATATAATACCAGTCCACTGCATTCTGAAACTGACCACAGCAATACAAGGAAAGATGTGCAAATTACAACTTTACAAGAAAAGAACATAGAGGAATGTGGTGCTGGAAATCACATACAACAATATGAAACAGTGTGAGGGAGACAGTAGATATTAAGCAAAGTTCTACAATCTGCCTCCATCTGTGTCATTTCATCTGATGAATAGTCAGAGATGGGCTGGCAGGTCTGAACACTGTATTTTGCTGGACATAAATTGGGTATGGTTGTCCATCATTTCCCAGGTATTATGCATTTTTCAATGGAATAACTGCAAACATTTTAAGCAGCTCTTGTTTTTCTGTCCCAAAAATATAGAACAAATCATCTTTATGACTTCTCTGGTGGATGAGTCAGTGTATACAGCTTTTATATATATGTCTATATAACTTTTATTTTTTTTTTCTAATGTAAAATAATTGGGATGTTAGGTTACCACAAAAGGTTAAGGCTTATCTGCTTCTCATGATGAACTAATATGCACAAAGTGAAGAACTTAATGAGCTACACTAATTCTCTTCTGCATTATGGATTGTAAAACCAGTGGTAATGCACAATCTTACTTGAATATGTCTGTAGTGTGTACTTAAGCTTACCATGCATAAATGTTAACAGTATGATGCTTCTGTGAAGATATATATATATATATATATATATATATATATATATATATGGATCTAGGACTGTTGAATGAATGTTCAACAGTCCGAATCCACTATCGCAGAACACACTTTAGCGAAAGCACTTTCACCGAAAAAGCACTTTCGCTAAAGTGTGTTAAACAAAACAAAAAACCCCCCATTAAATTAACATTTTCCCCCTGCACCCCCCACACCCCCCTACTTTAATATTCTCACTTGAGATCATACTACAGTGGGGAAAAGGGAATTTTCCCTTATCTGCACAGTAGTACGACCACTGCAGCAGGCATACTTACGCAAAAGTGCTTCTTCTGTGAAAAGCACTTTTGCGTTAGTATGCCCAGCCATTAATGATTCGGTTAAATTTTCATTCAGGGATCAGTATTGATCCCATATATATATATATATATATATATATGTATATATATATATATATAGATATAGACATATATATATATATATATATATATATATATACACATATATGTGTGTGTGTAACACACATCACCTTTGTGTTATAATGCCATAATACTGTACATTAGGATGCATGCATCTGTTCCATATGTTTTATTTATGGCACTGCTGTAGCGCGAAGCTAACTTCAACTGTCGCATCACTTCTCCGCCTCATCTTCCTCTACCACATACCAAGTTACACACACACACACACACACACACACACACACACACACACACACACACACACACACACACACACACACACACACACACACACACACACACACACACATACACACTATCCTGGAGGTTCTCTTCTCAGGCTGTGACTGGGGAGATGCAGAGTCTGGCCAACACCAATCAAGAATTTGTAGCAATTTTTGTCCCATGGCACATGACATGCAGTGTACATATAATGCAGTGTACATAACTATGCTTATGTGTACCACATGTTGTCATCTATCCAATGACATCTGGAGGCTCTGCTATGTCCGAGGTTCTCACTGGCCATCCTTGTCTCTACCACTGTATGAATGAGTGACAGAGTGTCATACAACCTGCTTCCACCAGAAAAAAAGTTAGCCATCATGAGCTAAGTACCCCTCCCTGGTTCTCTCTGTAAAGGTTAGGCATAGAGTTTGAACCCAGATCACTAGCAACTAAGGCATACACCTGTTTTCAAGATACTAGCCAGGGCTGCAACCAAACGTAATCCAGATAACAAACAACTGTATAAACAGTCATTTGACAAACAATCATAAATGGGAAGGAATGATGGGTAGAATAAATGGTTAATTTAATTAGTTTCTTAAAACTTTACTTGTTTTAGAAGGAAAATATGAAGTGGATGCAAATGGATAAGAAACTATGTTTCATCTTTATGACATGGGTTGAGATATATTTATATTTTGTTTAAATAAAATAAAAAAGGATGTAAAAAGACACAGAGCCAGCAGTTCATGAAGAATTAATTTTGTTACTCGTTGGATATTTTGCTACTTGTTGGATTACAGTGTTTGTGTGCAAGACTTTACATGTGTATCGTTCACAAGCAATGAGGGGATTAAAGCTTATAGATAAACATGTCTAAGCTCCCTTCCTTTACATTTGCAAAGCAATTTATCCTTCATTTATCTAGCTATTTCAGAAGCCTTAAATCCTGTTCTGTTTGTTAATGTAATGTGGCTTCTTCATAGCTCCTGAGAACATCAACGCTTCGTGGTTTGGCTTGTAAAAAAGATTATAGAATAAAAGACCTGATACAGGGAAATGTTTGCTAGTTAAGGCCAAATAAATACATGCTACTAGAGTTCATTCACACCTTTCCAGTAGAATAATGCCATTAGCATGTGTCTCCCTTCTGGAAAATCAGGCTATAGTTACAGCAAACCTCTCTTCCATGAAAAATTAATTTTAATACTTCTTCAAGAAGAAAAGCAACTAGAGTTAATTCTGATTTTATTTTTGAATAAACATTAAAAAATACAATTCGTCTTTGTTTTTAAACATACATCATCTGCTTCCTTTTAGTTTAAGTAATTATATTTTTGATTTTTTAACTGTTTTAACATGCCCTTTAACATAAAAACAATAATCAAGTCTGAATTTCTATTTCATAGTTAAGTTAGGACTCCTGGAAGATATATTACTACCTTTGTCATAACCACAGCATGCCTAAACGTACATGTGAAGAGAATGTCATGCAAACACATTCAGCTTGCTTAAAATAAATTACTCAGACCTGAACTTCTTATAAGTGACACTATTTTTATGTCTTTTTCAGTTTTGCCAGATGCACACTTAGCTCTGCAGTTCTGGTGATGTTTGTATGATGGCTGAGAAAACACCTAGTTATGCACGTACTGCATTCTCATGGATACATGGTTTTCAAGGATGTGAAAAAATAAGACTGTTATGCATTTCTGTCAGTCTGCTGAAAAAGGATTCCACATAAAATAGTTCTGGGTCTATGTAACAAGAAGACTGTGTAATAAAACATTCTGTATGGATAGTAGTACTACAGTGTATATGCATAAAGCTGTATTTCATCCCTTCTTCATTAGTTAAAGTATTTAGATGCACTTCGATCTCATACATTATTTCCTTGAAACAAAACAAAATGAACAAGGTTTACACCAACAGCCTACATTTTATCATAAAAGTTTATGAAGCCCAGTATTTACACTAAAACAATGCACTAAAACTAATAATAATTTATTTCTTGCATAAATGTTTCTCTGTGTGCCACTGACGACAAGCCAGACAAATTTAGCCTTATTTCTCACATTTTCACCTGCAAGACATGCAATATTCAGCAAATCATTCTGTCATGCCAAATTTTCTAGGATCACCTTAACATAAGACACGTATACAGTGAGACCTACATAGTTAACAAAGACTTAAGAATCTCAACTACATTAAAAGAAGCACAAAAATGCGAAAACTACAGGCATCATCATTCCAAATGTATTGCCCATTGCAATATACCCTCATAGTTAGCATGGGATACTGCCATAAACTTGCTTTTAAGATAAGGTTAAATAAAACTGTTCTGCTGCGGCATGTATATGAGTTCATCTTAGTCCTCTATTAGCTCAAGTGGCTAAGTAACAGGGAAATGTAAATGTTGTTTGTCTATGTGTGAGTTCAAGCCTCAGTGGTGCTTATTTGGATAGGTAATCAGAAATTCACCCCTGCTCTGACACCTAAGTCTCTGATGGACTGAGGTAGTCAGTAAATCACCCCTATAAATCAAATTTGTGGATCACATTCGGGTTGCATGGCTAGGCTTTTAAGGGCCTTAGTGGTCATTAGACTAATATACAACTATGACTCTATGAATGTGGTCCATTTTAGAGACTGAAATATCCAAATCAATGCAACACTGAAATATAGGGTAGTCAGCTTAAACACAAGCAAAACACAAGTGTAAATCATCAGAGACACACATGACATCATCCTGGAAAAACATAGCAGGTGCAATATAGCAATCAGAAATCATATATGAATTAGAATAATCCATTCATAAGCACTTTCAAAATAGAGTCAGCCTATATTAGTAGGTGCTCCTGTGAACAAAGTGTCATAGTTACAAGTGCAGAGATCCACGCTTTGCACACCAAGATAATGATCGTGACATATGCTGATAACAAAGACGGTAATAGACATGTCTACCTATACTAATGGAGGTTAACTCTAAGAATCTTTAAAGCACTAAATCCAAATAAAAGGACAGAATACCTAATCCAAGCTATTTAATAAAGTAAAATTAAGCGGAAAGTATGTAACAACAATAATTGTCTCTTTCAGGTCTGAGCAGAACTAATTAAAGTCACACACACCCACATATGAAAGACTTAACACATTATTGTATGTCTGGCAATTTGTGCATTTATATATACTTATATATAAATACAGACCCCTTCCACACACAATAAATGGTTATCAAGAACAAAACAAGGCATAACTCCCTTAAAGCCTGCTTTGAGATCTAGAGCTTTAAGGTAATTGGATCTTGTTAACAGTTTAAATGCCTCTCTATAAAATTATTGTGAAGTACGTACATAATAGATGTGAAGAAGCAACATCTGTTGCAAAAGCTCTCATCCTACTAGTTTTTATTCTGTTTTTTGTTTATTAACGTGTGTTTTCTGCTATCATCTGGTTATTTTGTTTTTCTCATCAGTTTCCAGTTAACCAGTGTGCTTGGACTGTTTTTATCTTTCTTTGAACATAGAAACAATATATTTCCAACAGCAGCACTTATGATTTTGATGATAATGCAAATTACTGCCATTATCTCCCTCCCAAACCCAATCAAGCAAACAGAACAACCCCCACCCACCCCCCCCCCCCCCCCCGAGAAGAGGGAAGCTGGTAGCACTGGTCCAGAGCAGATGCTATTAAAAAAGTAGAGAAAGAAAGATAGAGAAAGAACAGCTAAATAAAGCAGATGTGTCTTTGCCACAGTACAGCATTTGTTATTTCTCCAAAATGCTTGCAAAAAAAAATCCAGACTAGACGTTTACTAATTTGATGTTACACTTCAAGAACTTTTCTTCCTCATGGTTTTTATGCTACATGGATAATATAATTCCAGCTATCTTATTTCTGCCAGTGGGAATTATAGCAGCTTTGGTATGAAATGACAATTTACCACTACAATTCTGATGAAAGATCCACAAATTGTACCAAAGTACCCTCCTACTAGATTTGGAGGATAATTACTTATTTTATCCTTAATTCACAATCAGGCACAAGTGTCTTGTTAGAGGCCCAGGAATATTACAGGATAAGAAAGTTGTAGTTTACTAGTGTAACTGAATGCCTTCATGAAAGTTATGAACAATGATGCCACACTTTAACTTTTAAGTCTGCTGTTAAGCAGCTAGAGGGTGAATGCAGACAAATTAGGTATAATTCCACAGTTTCTCTGTGCTATCTCTGTTTCTCACAATGTAGGGTGTTACAATCACAATGGTAGCCTGCATGTTGTTCCCACATCTATGTTAAGATGCTTACATAATAGACTACATCTCTTATAATACTCCCACATCACCTATTAAAAAGAACGTTTGTCAGGATAGATGAAAAAGAGGTTTAGGATAATGTCTTCTGGAGATATCACCATTAATCCAGATATACATTACATGCATTAATAATTAGTTGGAAATTCCAGAAATAATTAATTGTTTTTTTTTTTGGTACCTGGGTAGAGCACTGATTCGTATGGAGCTTTCCAGATTCAGGCTAGAAGCACTGTCTGGTCAAGTAACTTGTTATGAATCACAAAGCTACGCAAATGGTGGCTGTGGAAATCTAATCATGGGGTCACAGAAAGCAATAAGCTAACAGCTCACAATCTTAAACCTCTGTCTCAGCTGTTAGATTTCAGCTATTACATCATCACCACCATTTACTGAATTAATTTTTTCTGCCTACCTGGTCCTTTGTGTTCAGAGAAGATATTCATCTGTAAAAGACTTGAATTTAGTATACAGCTCATATAAATCTACCTGTTTATCATTTCATATTCAATGCTCTGTGTTGACTCCTTAGCCATACTAAAACTGTTCAGCTTTGCTGACTGCCATGGAGACTGGCTTGCTTATTAAATCTTTTAAAACATTTAAGACACTGGAATTTTCTGTTAAGATACACCATATCTCACAATAACTAGGAAGCCCACTAACTACCTTGATTATAGCAAGCGCAGATGCTCATAAGCCTAGTACTTATTATACAGCAGGAACTTCTTATTGTAACATTTGTTAATGTCTGTTATGTACTTCACAGATAAAGATTCGAGTTGTCTACTGATGTACTATGTTCTTCATCTGTAAATATGTTTGTAATTAATTGCTATGTTAATCA